>NC_091127.1:120713333-120885833 GCF_040183065.1 Periplaneta americana
ATCAGAGGACTCTTCCTTATATTTGGAATATCAGCCCTTGCCTGTACTCTATTTGTTTACTTGTTCATACCAGAAACCCATCGTAAGAGACTTGAAGAAATCGAAATGTATTTCCATCAACCGAACATTTTGTGGATAACGGGTACCGGATACATGAAAGTGCAGCAAAAGGAAATCACTTCTGTAACAAGTTAATTCTCAAATATAGAAATTTGCTCTGATGCAAACAATAAGCGAATATCATTTTATTTATTATATTCCAGAGATCTTACATTAGCATTGAAGCCTTAAGATGTGGAACAAGTACAATTTTACAAGATTACAATTTTCTGGCGAGATGAAGTGAGGTGAGGCCAAGTATTCACTATAGGTTGCCTGGCATTTGCCTTAAGGTTGGGGAAAATTTCAGAAAAATTCCAACCAGGTAATCAGATCAAACGGGGATTTAACTCAAGCCCGAGTCTGCCGACTGAGCTATGTTGGGGCTCTACAAAAATGTTATACTACATAGCAATCATATTATTCAATTTAAAAACCAACAGAATTATTCATCAGCTGAGCTATAGAATATAATATATGGCAAGTAATTTATTTCAATTTAAAAGTATAAACAATTTAATCAGTTGAAATATACACTATCTCTCAAAAAGTAATTGGGCACTGTTTTTGCTCCTTTAGAACCTTGTGGTACCACCTCTTGTTGCTATAACAGCAGCCACCCTGTCAGGCATGCTCTCCACTAGTTTGTGTAGGATATCCACTGGAATGCATCGCCATTCCTCTTGCAACATGGCACTCAGTTGGGCAGTGGAAGATGGCCGCATCTCCCGAGACCTCAATCGGTGGTCCAATTCTTCCCAAAGGTGCTCAATGAGATTGAGATCAGGACTCTGTGCAGGCCAGTCCAACCGGTGAACAGTTGTGTAGAATTTATGTGTACGTAGAAATTTGGTTAATTCTGGTCTAAATCTTTTCTCATGGTCCTTCAAAACTTTAGGATAATTAAAATGATATAGTTTTTTGTTATCATTAACTGTACGTTCGAAAATAATAATCTTCACCGATGTCATCATTAATCAGGGTAAGCTGCATACAGAAATAATGTTCCCTTTCTATTTTCAAGTTGATGTTGATGTTTTGAAATTTTACTCTGTCGTCTTGTATTTTATCTGTCTCTTGAAGAAAACCTTAAGCCAGTAATAGCATTGCTGTTCTACTTCTATTAATTGTACTTTCTTCGCTTCTAAAGAAGTATTTTGGTCTTGAGATTCTTTATTCATGCCGCTACTCCTGGTACACACTTATACTCACGTTTACCGCGGTCAAATGACTCAATAAGTTAGGTAGATTCGCACTCCAAGCCGAGCAGAACTTGTCCGAGGCGAACTGATTCTGCGACAGAAACTAACATATGTGGCCAGAACAGGATTATTCATGTTGAAAGTCGAGTGAGTCCGGCCCGGGCCGAGTGTGTCCGAGCCGAGAGAATTGAATCAAACTACAGCGATACTAAAGTCCGGTCGCTCTAATTTCCGGCAGCCAATCACGTTACAGGTCGCTACATTTAAACGTGTGCGTCTTGTTATTCGCTGGTGAAGATGTTAAGCATTTCCTAAGGCTGGATAAATACTTAATATATTCGCCCTCCATTTTGTCTCTTTCGTTGGCGTTCGCAAAAAAGCACACGAAGACTTTATTTGCCGCTCAATTATTTGCTGAATTACAGTGCGTTTAATTTATTATCATAGGAGCTACAACATGATAATGTTTAACGGCGTTGCAAATAGATTCCTCGTCTGGTAGCTCGGCAAGAAAGAACAAAAATGGCGAACGATTCTACCTACCTAGACTTTATAGAGTCTTCACTTCCTAAGGCGTAAGCAAAGAGGAAAAGTCACGCCGGGAATAACAGCGTCGCGACCAAAACATGTTGGGACAAAATGTTTAGTTTTGACATCTAACACCTTTGAGTTATGAAGACAGTGGCTTTATGAATAAGACTGAGAGGAAATGAATTTATTATTTGAGCGATTTTTATTTTACGGGTTTGGAACGGGTTTTCTGCGTTTTATGTATTTTTAGTGCACATGCAAGGTATCCTTCCCCATTTCATTAAGTCCTGAGTTGTTTTTTTATATATATCATATACACTGATAAAAAAAGTTTTCATATTTGAAAATGTTTTAGTTCTGGGTACGTCCGGTAAACGTTGTTGCATTTCTTTCTCTTCGTATGAACTTTGAAACGCATTACATTTGTATTACTGCCAATGTGTTTATTCAGTCACCAGTAGTAGAGACACTGGTTGCGAGGGTGACCTGAAGTTGTGCAGTTGAATAGGGAGTGAAGATACTGTTTTACCGTGTTGTTTACAGTACCACACATTACGGCAGCCGTCAGCAGAAATGTCATCGCAAAGCCTGTTACTAAGTGAGGATGCAGGGCAGGCAAGGAATACACATCCCCCCTCCCAACCAACTCTTTGCAGGTCATTGTGCAAGCAGCTACCAGTGGCGTAACATATAACCAGTTAAGCATGGCTCTGTCCAAAGTTAGGAAACGTGTATTTAAAGAAGAATGTGAGGAGACGTATTTTTCTAGTGCTTATTGAAACAATAGCATACGTTTTTTGTTCTCGAAAGTTTTAAAGGGCATTTATCAACACAATATTAAAAGTCATTATATGTATGTCATAAACAGGTTTCGAGACTTTGGACCCGATACAATAAGTTTACTGTGCTTGTACTATAGGTTGTTGACTCGCTGCAGGTAAGTAGAGATGTGTTGAGGTGACAACGTTGCTATTTAGAGTAGAGTACGGTAGTATGGGGAAACACACATATGTACATTCTGAAAGTAAATATACATTACACAATGACAATGTCAAAAGAATATGAAAAGCATTTATTCTCCTGTTTTTTATAAGCATTTGTGTTTAATTATACACAGTGTTAATGGTGGAAATGAACATGTAGCAATTTTAATTTCTTCATTTATTCTATTGGTCGTCTTTAGGAAGTGCAGTTACAGTACCGAATTGCAATGTACCTAATACAAGATACATTCTCAGTGTCTCAAACGTAAATCTTTTGGGTTATCTGCCAAACACAGTTTGTACTGTAGAAAGCTGCGCTCTACGCCACATGACGTGATAGGAGCAAAACGAAAAAACTTAACATCATTGCAGTCTCTAAGAGACAGTCCTTTATTCTCGGGTGACTCTATGCCCACTAATTTGCTATGTTACACTATGTTCCATATCCGTTATTTCTACATAAAATTGATTTCCACTCCTGTTTTACACGTTCAGTAACCGGTGTACTACATGTCTCATTAATTCTCTGCATCATTTTCTAAATTAATTTGAGGGCTTCCGGCATCTCTTGCGCTGACTTTTCTAACCGTATAATAGTTTCAGACACAGTTTGAAAATAGGTTTGTATGAAAACCAAATTATTCGTCAGAACCTTCAAATCCAGAGCGTTTTCCTTTACGTATTCTACAGTACCCCCACCCACTGTACGCTTTACCACTATACTCAGTAAGCCGTTATGCGGATTTCCCACTGAACTGCTCTATTGGGTCCGAAGTCTCGAAGCCTGGTCATAAAGAGCATCAGAAGAACACAGGTATTTATGAACATTTAAAATCTAAATTGCAGTACGAATGGCAATAGCAAAAAATTGTAGATATGTACGATACGGTGCGATCATTCATTACAATGATAGATACCTGGAAATCAAATATGAGGGAAAAACAGTTCTATCATTTCCCATGCTTACAATCTCTTTTTAAGGACCAATGCTCTTGACCTTCCATTCATTTTTACTACAGCTATTTAAAACATTGCTATTTTTCTTTTGGAGTGTTGTCATGGGATAACATCTCCATTCATGTCATATTCTTTTATAATATTTACTTATTGTCTATTGTAGACAGATTGTAAATGTGGCATAATTGTTTAAAAAAACAACAACAAAAAATCTCTTTCTGATATTTCTGAGTCAAATTTAAATAATTATGCTCATCTATTAGAAAATCTAAAAACAGAATTTCAACAACGGATACACACCTGTCGAGTAACGGTCAGCGCGTCTGGCTGCGAAACCAGATGGCCCGGGTTCGAATCCCGGTCGGGGCAAGTTACCTGGTTGAGGTTTTATCCGGGGTTTTCCCTCAACCCAATACGAGCAAATGCTGGGTAACTTTCGGTGTTGGACCCCGGACTCATGTCACCGGAATTATCACCTTCATTTTATTCGGACGCTAAATAACCGAGATGTTGATACGAGTCGTAAAATAACCCAATAAAAAAAAACATCGGAGATTCGGTGATTTTAAAGATATGGCAAATTATGTCTTACTTTTTGCTAATCCTTTGACCAAAGACATAAACAATGTTAAGCCAGAAATGCAGCAAGTAGTAGCTGATTTACAGAGTGACACATATTTACAAATGCGGTGCAAAGACATGTGTGGTTTAAATTTCTTTAAAATTCTGTCTACGAAAAATATGCTTCCCTTAGGTTATTTGCCGCCAATATAGCGGGTATGTTTGGTTCCACTTACAGTTGCGAACATTGTTTCTTTTTTTTTCAAAATGAAAACTTGCAAAATCACAACAAACATTTCGGCTCAAAGATGAAAGTTTATTGGCGATCTTGAGATTGGCTACTTGTGACATAAACTTAAAATTCTGTGACACCTTGATAGTTAGGGAACAGTAAATAATGAAGTTTGTAATGGTTGCACGCCACTGCCGCCTGAACGGGCCCTCTATCCTACCCACAACCATGCGACGCCATGTGTATTGCTGGTTGCATTGCCTGATGTCATCGTGAGTACAATTCTGCCGATGAAGGCCCGGTTCACACGAGCGGAATGTCTGCGGGACGGGAGCCGCGCGGCGACCGCACCATTTTCTATGGCACACTAATTTAAATGTAGCAGTTCACACAGGACGAACAGTCTGCGGCAGAGGCATGCAAGCCCCATCGCCCATAGAGGAACGGACGCCGCACGGTGGCCGCAAGTTCGTTATGGGCTATTGAATTACATTGTATCAATCACATGAGCGGACGCGGCAGTATGGCGCCGAGTGTCCAGACTACATATCTTAACTTTTATTAGAGCAGAGTCCACATCTGTGGAGTAACGGTCAGCGCGTCTGGCCGCGAAACCAGGTGGCCCGGGTTCGAATCCCAGTCAGGACAAGTTATCTGGTTGAGGTTTTTTCCGAAGTTTTTCCTCAAACCAATACGAGCAAATGCTGAGTAACTTTCGGTGCAGGACCCCGGACTTATTTCACCAGCATTATCACCTTCATTTCATTCAGATGCTAAATAACCTAGATGTTGATACAGCGTTGTAAAATAACCCAATTAAAAAAACGAGAGCAGGACTCGATACCTTAGGTATGCTTTGGCCCTTTGTGTGTTTATAGGCCTATATGCGACGGTTGTCCAAATATGAGAGGTGACCTGAGTGACATTCGTGAATCTGATGCTAAAAGGCGGGCCATCCTGCATCAGCCCCTAATAGAACTAGGTCCCGTTTCACGGACGAGTAGCCTGATAAGTCTCAGGGGCCGGAGCCCCAAGCCCTTCCTGTCATCGTCGGCTGACAGATAGGCTTCCTATCTGAGCCCCTGACAGAGCATACGGACTGATGAGCCCCAAACCTTCCTATATTAGCATCGGAAATCCGTAAGCCCTGCTACCCCCATAACTTCACCCCCATCTATCAGATCAGATGATAAATGAGGGAAAGGTAGAGAGTATTGGTGGAATGACAGAGGGAGACGGGAGTACCCCGAGAAAAACCCTCTGTAACGTCTGCTTGAGTCACAGTCAACATATCACACGTGTGTTGTAGTACTGGCTGTTGCAATTTTTTAGCTTGTAGTGGTGCATTGCGCATTGTGATTGTATTCAATGGGGATATGGATGTAGAGAATATTTGACAAGGACTACTTATTAACACATTTCCTTTCTGCGTTGGAATGTTCCATGGAAGTGTTCTGAAAATAAAACAAACGGTAACTTTTACATATTTCATTCCAGTAAACGTACAGTAATATATTTTCTCCAAAGCGAATACGAAATTAAATGCACTTATTACTTATTACAGTTTCATTTCAACAACTAAACGCATACAACTATTGGCATTAATTTGCCATAAATGTTATAGAAAGCATTCTATTGGAGGTATAGCCAGTCTTACGTTAATATATTCTTTCTGAAGGCATTTTTCAGAATATAAAACACTTCATCGAAGCTGGAAATTGTCATTTTGAAGTTAATTAAAATAAATTGATTCCTCCTTGTGCAACTAGTTAAACAACACACAAAAAGTCCCTTGTAATAAAGGACTGCTGACTACTGGATGTACTCATTGTCTTCATCTTTACTTTTCTTATCAATAATCGCATTTTGAAGTACACTAGTACTGCACGATGATCAGCATCTATGGCGACTGTCCACCTCAAATCCTTCCGCCCGTCTTTCATCGGCTCGTGTGGCCTCAGAATGGTGCGGCCGCCGCACAGTTGCTGCTCCTATGTAAAGGCTATTGGCTGGGCTATCACAGCTCTTTTCTGAAAACATTAATTTCTGTTAGGGATTGGACGTTTACGCAATATTATACAACAGTTTAAAATAACTTAAATAAAAGGGTCTCGTTAAGTAATTAACAGCCACGTGATTTCTCCCCATTCTAAGGCCCTGCGACAAAACCATTTGGACGGACAGTAGATAGCATGTCTGAGTAATATTATCTTTTCGGATCGAGCAGAAGTGAAGATTGAATTTACAGTACGTAAGTTACTCTTTTACAGAGTAGGTACAGTATTATTTCAACATGAGTTACTAGTATAAAGGACTAAACTGGTAATTGGAATTAGATGCACAAAAGAACTGAAGCTTTTATCGAAATGAACGGCCACCATTTTCAAAAATGTGTTTAAATATCCATAGGCTATTATGATTATTTTTCAATTTAACTTCATTCTCTATATTGTGCGCTAATGTGCTGTAGACAGTATAATATACATTGCATAATGAATACGTTCTCATGGATAACTAAGTTCGTGAGTAAAAACACTTATTGTTAATACTGTACCTTATTTTGATCAAACAAAAACCTAATGAAAATTTAAAAACTCAAAATTGCGATATTTTCTAGTTTACGTAAATGGATGAACTACTTTTCTTCCATCCTATACCTAGAAAAGTGATTTATTTGTATTTTACGCCAGTATCATCCAACTCCAGTCGTGGAAGAGGGTAGCAAACGGTGTTTCCGGTTCTCAACTGTTAATCCAAAAATATAGCCTGCTTAATATTAAAAATGTTAGTAAAAATAAAATGATGTCCCTGTATATACAGTCACGAAGCTCAATATGTAGTAAATATGCATCCATGCATAGATATATGCTAACCACTAAGATCGCTAATATCGCCTCATTACAGACAATGCGAAATAGACTGGCAGTCTATTGTTTCTAGCACCCTCACAACTCAAGCTTCGTGACCGCATATACTATACTGTGGTAATATGGTAATTATGATGCTCCGACTGCTTTCTACCGGTACTTATATTTCACAGGACACTGAGTGGATCTCGGGACAGACCTGGAAGTTTTGGAATGAAACAAAATCTTTCCACCACACAACTGAGCTATATAGGTGTAATATCACCAACCATAAAGTGTTCCGAATACATTCGCGATTACGCAGTGTGTTAAAGTTTACCGTTGGGAAGCCAGGACATACTTTGCAGACTAAAATGTTTACTTGTGGTTGTGAAATATTTATGGAAATATAAATATTGATAAACCAATTCTACTAACGTTAAATATCTCTGAATATTAATTCACCAGCACTTTAGATTGGACACACATATTGCATTTTTATGTAATAAATTACGTAAAATTATATATAGATTTGTTATACTTCATTCTTACCTCCCTACTAATTTTTTAAGATTTATTTATTTATCCTTGGTGCAATCTGTATTACGTTATGGCATTATTGGTTGGAGCAGTATTTCTAAACCCATAAGAAAGCCGCTGGATTAAAACAAAAGAAAATAATCAAAATTTGTCTGAAAAAGTCTATTGATTACTCTACTAAATATCTTTATTTAGATTGTAACGTTTTCAATTGGAATGGAAATATCAATGCTGTATACATTATTAACCTTCTTTCATAAGAACAAGAAAAATTTCAACATATATTGGCATAATTACTATAATACGACAAGGAACAAATTATTTCATTTTGCAGAATCCAAAAGTTCAACGGCTGCTGGTATGAAACATGGCTTCAACTATGGCTTAAAACGTTACAACACATTAATTTCTCACTACCCTCTTTTAGCTAACATAAGTATGATTAAATTTAAACTGAAAATCAAAGAAATTATTAAGAGAACTTAACACAGGGTTAGATAATTAATTGTTAAATATTAGTCTTATATTATTATACTTGTGAATATTGGTTATAAACATTTTCAATAGTGATTGTTATTTATCATATATAGGTTCTTGTTTTTGTAATCTGTGCTATTTTGTTGCTTATATTAATTTGTTTATTTTGTCTTGACGCTCTTTCCTTGGCGAACTGCATCAAGAACGTTCTTGCAGAGATTCCCAAAACTGATAAAGAGAAACTAATCTCCCAAAGCTATGATGGTGCAAATGTCATGAGTGGATGTAATGCTGGAGTTCAAACCCTAGTACAACAGATTACCCTTACGCTTACTTCAGTCACTGTTACGCCCGCCAATTAAACTTGATCATGGCTAAAGCTGCTAGTCAAAACACTCAGGTCCGCGTGTTTTTCGCCAACATTGGAGAAATACCCCCGTTATTTGCCAGCTCACTTCAAAGGGTCACCATCCTTGATGAAATTGTCGGTTCCAATACCAGATGGAATTTTAACTCGAGAACTGTACAAGTGGTATATGAAAATAAAGACGTTATTCTGGAGTGCCTGGAGAAAATTGAAAACACAAGTAAACAAAATTTAACCATAAACCAATCCCAAGGTTTGCGGTTGAAAATGGAGCTTTCTTCTTTTAATTTTTGGTTGGAAATTTTCTACAGGATTACGCCTCACGTAGATATACTCTACAACGAAATACAAAAAAGCAAGCTGGTTCGTTGAAAATCAAGAATGCAATTTCCTCATTTGAATTAGAAGTAATGAAAATTCGAAATAGCATCGATAACATTGCAGCTGAATATGAAAAAGACAATAAGGGAAAGAGACATCGCGAAAACACCCACATCTCTCGCAAAGTGGCAACAAAAGAAGTTTGTGACGTGATTCTAAATCAGGTACGACTGAGATTTTCAGTTACAAATCACATGTTGGCAGCAAATCTTTTCGACTCGAAACACTCTCCAAATTATAACAAAATCTTCCCCGAGAAAAATCTGAAATCTGTAATAGAAACATACCCATTTCTTAAATTTCGACAACTGAAATCTGAGTTGCAAGTGATCTACATGAGAAATGACTTCAGAAATGTGTCCGGTGTCGTTGATCTTTTGCAATTCCTCATCGAAAATAACGTGGTAGAGTCATTCAGTGAAGTGTCGAAGCTCCTGAAAATAATAGCAACAGTGCCTATGTCTACCTCGGAAGCAGAAAGATGTTTTTCTACACTAAAGCGGGTGAAAACGCTTCTTCGAAGTACGATGGAGGAAGAACGCCTAACGGCCTTAGCAATGCTACCCATAGAAAAATCTATGGTTACGGAATGTGTGGATTTCAACGAGAGAGTGATCAACATATTTTCAACAAGAAAGGAGAGAAGGATGAATTTTCACTACAAACATTCAACAGCAACACCATCCTCTTCCGAATTACTGGGTTAGGTGAGTAAATAAATAAAGAAAGAAAGAAATTAGTGAGTGGGTGTGTGGGTGGGTAGGTGGGTGAGTGAGTGAGTGAGTGAATGTGTGAGTGAGTGAGTTTATGAAGGAAGGAAGGAATGAGTGAATGAATGAATGCTGAATGAGAAAGTGAATGAATGAATGGATGAATGAATGAGTGACTGAATGAATAAATAAATAAATAAATAAATAAATAAATAAATAAATAAATAAATAAATAAATAAATCAACAAATAAAGTATTAGTTTTTCCTTTGTATCCACATGACTCAAATGAGCTGACAAGACGCCAGAACTCAACTATGATTGCACACAAATACTTGCATGACTTAAATTGTGGCTTTCTGTTAACGTACGTCCAGTAACGAATGTGTTATACAAATCTGGCTTTCAGGTAGTAGCTCCCTGTAAAGTAGGTTTGAATAATTTCAAGGAAAAATTGTTCCGGGGTCGGGTATCGACCCCGGGCCTTTCGCTTAGCGCGCGAACGCTCTTCCGACTGAGCTGCTCCAGGAACTATACACGACACCGTCACAATTTTTCCTTTGTATCCACACGACTCAAATGAGCTGACAAGATGCCAGAACTCAACTGTGAGTGCACACAAATACTTGTGTGACTTAAATTGTGGCTTTCTGTTAACGTACCTCCAGTAACGTTACTGAATTTTTCCTTGAAATTATTCAAACCTGCTTTGCAGGGAGCTACTACCTGAAAGCCAGATTTGTATAAATAAAGGATTAAATAAATATGAAAAGCATAAAAAATAAATAAATATTACCTTACTCTCTTCAGCAATATCCTTAAAATTTGTGCCTTTTCAAGGCGTTCAATAATATTTACTTTGTCAGAAATACTCAGACTTGGAAGTATTTGTGACATGATGCTTTACCGGTATTGAAGGGAGCTTCGGATTCTCGTCGCAACAACAGACCGCGTTGCACTGTTTTCTGCTTTCTTTAGACTCAAACACATTCTACTAAATCAACTGAGCAGTGTATAAACTTGTCTCATGTACATGTTTACCTGGTTAATGATATATTTATGGATCCTAAGGTTGTAAATTCGCTTGGGCGCCGGTTCAATACCCATTTGAGCTGAATATTTGCTTAGGTTTTTTTTCCGAGTTCTTCCAACCATAAGGCAGATGCCAGGTAATCTATTTCGAATCCTCGGCCCCATCAAATCTCATCGACGCTAAATAATCTCGTAGGTGATACAGCGTCGATAACTAACCAATTAAGAAATGTTACAAATTCATAATTTATGCTTCTGTTAGTAACTTAACTTCTGCATGCAATACATCACATCTCTTACAAGTATCAGTTTGAGAGTGATGATGGTGAAGATTGAAATAATGTAGACTTGTAAATTACGAAAAATAAATAGGGCTACAGGAATCTTACTATTCATAGTTCATGTGATTTGATATAGGGTAAACATGGGTAATTTCTTGGCAGTGGTTATTTCGTGATACTTTTTCTTTGCTCTTTCGTAAACTAACCAATAGTGTTACGAGATTCAAATTTCCGCCAAGGGATTGCATATGTTGTCCGGTTACCAGAAACATACAGCTACGCTTTGTGGGACTATTGTAGCTGCTTCAGTGAGCTTTTATGTTTGGAGAGAGCAAGTTAGCTTTGACTTCTCAGGCGTACAAATTTTGTGTATGTTTGTAATTACATTACAGGCTTATTACTAAAGGTAGGAATATGATATTTGGTACAATGATTTATTATATCTTAATGAAATTTTAGGACTTTTACCGTGCTGGTCTACAGGCCCTCGTTCCTAGGTTACGTAAGGCAGTTGAAAGGAACAGGGATTATGTGGAAAGGTGGCATTTTGTTCCTTAAGGATGTATCTACATTCTGTGAAAATATCAAAGCTATAGGATAAAAATATAATTTTTAAACAAACGTTACGCATTACTTTTGGAGTTACCCTAGTAATATAGGCTATAGTAAAGTCCGTAATAAAAGTGTTCACCCTTTCAAGGCAAAGAAGATCCCTTTTCAATTTCAATTTTTACTTTGATTTCATTCTTATTATGTGTTGATATGTATTTCAATGTTTTCGTGCTATGAATATTAGATGGAATTACTATGTTGAAGTCTTGTAACAATAAATGAGAATTTCATTTGCCTTTAATGAATTTTTACAAAATTCTTCTACCCCTCACGAAACGAGCAATGTAATATCACGAAATTACCAAGGTTATCACGAAATGACCAACCTTTTAGCGTTGTAAATGTGATTTTTGGCACTTCTTCAAGAACGTGTCCAATCTTTTATGTCTCCAGATTTGTACAGCAAATTATCGTCTTTTAGATGAAAAAATCGGAATAAGAATATATTTACACATTTGCATTATAAATTAATTTTCATGAAAGTATCACGAAATTACAAATGTTTACCCTATTGTGTACATTTACTTCTATAATATTTGAGAGAGAACCTAAGAATCTTTAATCTGGATATCTCTGGCGAGAATAATGAGATTCATATGCTGGTAACTTTCTAATGAAGTTTCACAAATCTTGCTTTTATTGTGTGGTAGGTGTCTTCCAGGTTGACTAAACTTCTCCATGTACTTTTATTGAGCTATCATGTTATTGACTTCTCAATGATTTTTTTTTTTCAAGATTTATTTTAGGTCGCATAACTGCATGGTCTTTTTGCGACCACAATATTCATATACAGAACAATGCAAGACAAGCAGTGATGATTACGAACAAGGTACACAATATATTATAATGTATCTAGAGGTAAAATAATAATAATAAGAATTAAATAACAAAAAATTAATAAACAGAGTGTGTGAACAGTATAAATTTTACAATCAAATCATATTATACAAGGAAATTTCTTTAAAGAATTGAACTACTTGTAGAAGAACATCTGTATTGTTGAGTGCTGTAGATATATCATTTGGTATGTTGTACTTTTTCCTTGAGGTGTGGTATTTTCGGCATTCTATGGTGACGTGTTTAACGGTGAGTAAACAATGACAGGTTTCACAGGTTGGTGGTTCATTTCTTGATATGAGGTAGGAATGAGTTAATTTTGTATGTCCAATTCTTAATCTTGATAATAAAACCTGGTCTTTTCTATTAAGCTTGTGGATTGGTATATTGAGAGAAAATGTTGACGTGACTTCGAAAAGTTTTCTGGAGGGATTGAGAGTCCAAAGTGTAATCCATGATTCTTTACATTTATTGTCTATGAGGGAAATGAAATCTCGATGTGGTAAGAAGGTATAGTCGGGGTTGGTGGAATCTTTGGTGCTTTGTTTGGCTTCTCTATCAGCTGCATCGTTGCCTGCAATGCCACAATGAGAGGGTATCCAGGTGAAAATAACTTCTTTTCCTTTTGCTATAAGTTTATGGTATAAATCTGAATGTCTTGTGTTAATTTATCAGTTGTCCATACATTACTCAGCGCCTTTAATGAGCTTAAAGAATCTGAAAATATGATGGAATTGTTATGGTCTTCATTTAGAATATACTGTAGTGATTCTCTAATTGCATATAATTACATGAAAAAATTGAAAAGGATTCTGGTAACTTAACAGATATTATTTCATTTTCAGATATCACTGCACATCCACTTCCATCACTTGATTTAGAACCATCAGTATAAATTGCGATGTGATTAGTGTATGAATTTCTGATCTCATTATATGAACATCTGTATTCAATTTGGCTGGTTTCACTTTTAGTACGTTGGGTTAAATCTAAATTTATATGGGGTTTCGATAATGTCCATGGTGGAATACTGTGGAATCCAATAGTTTTTCTTGTAGGAAAAACAATGTTAAATTCTCTACAATATTTGGAGACTCTTAAGTGTGGTGGTACTTGATTAATTCTGTTTTTCTGATATTTGTCATGGTTTCAATTAGAAAAAAATACTTGTGTAAGCAGGTGAACAACCAGTGGCAGCTACTTTCAGTGCGTATCGAAGAGTTAACAGCTTTCGTCTTGATTGTAATGGCATTTCATCGGATTCAATTTGAAGGCTGGAGACTGGACTTGTATGAAATGCTCCAATAGCTATCCTTAGTGCTGAACTTTGAATAGTATCTAACATTTTAAGAGCAGATGGTGAAGCTGAATTGTACACTATTGCTCCATAATCTAGTTTAGATCGTATTATAGCCTTATAAGTACGCATTAGAACTGAAAGATCAGCTCCCCAGTTAGCAGAAGAAAGAGATTTCAAAATATTTAATATTTTCGTACAGTCATTTTTTTAACTCTTTTAGGTGTGGAATCCATGTCAACCTCTTGTCAAAGATAGGACCAAGTACTTTCAATTCTTTCACAATTTGTAATTTTTCCCCTTCAACATATAGATATGGCTGATTACTATTTTGCTTAAGTTTACTGAAGGATATACATTTAGATTTTGACTTGGAAACTTTAAACCCTATTTGATGAAGCCACGTTACAATTAAGTCAAGAGTTGTTTGTAGTAAATGATTGACGGTTGTTTGGTCTACACCTCTGCAATACAGCATCAAGTCATCCGCAAATAAATTAGCTTTTATAGGAGAGGGGATATTTTCGACAACACCATTAATTGCAATTAAAAAGAGAGTCACGCTTAAAACACTGCCTTGTGGTAACCCATTTTCAATTGGAACTATCTTGGAGAGAATACCATTGGCTCTGACTTGTGTTACTCTTTCTTGAAGAAAATTATAAATTAAACTTATCATATTTCCTTTTATATTGTTGTTCAATAAGATCTTAATGACGTTTTCTTTCCATACCATGTCATATGCTTTTTCTATATCTAAACTTACGGCTGTTAACTGCTGGGAATTAGTAAAAGCTTCCCATATTTCGGATTCTAATAAGATGAGATTGTCAACTGTAGAGTGGAAATGGCGAAAACCACATTGCGTTTCAGCAAAGAAGCCGTTATGTTCAAGAGTCCACATCAATCTGTTATTGATGATTTTTTCAATTAATTTACATAACGTGCACGTCAAAGAGATTGGTCGATAATTCAGTGGATCGGTACTGTCTCTATTAGGTTTGTGAATAGGTACAGTGATTGCTCTTCGCCATTGGTCAGGGAAAGTTTTACTGATCCATATATGATCGTATATATGAAGCAGGTAATTTAGAACTCTTTCAGGTAGATGTTTCAGTAGATTATAGGAGATATTATCTGGACCGGGACTGTGACTATTACATTTGTCTAAAGATGTGATCTATTCATCAACTGTAAGTAATTTATTATAATCTTCAATGCTGTCAGCATTTATTTCATTCATATCTATTTTAGTATCATATTTAACTTTTAACCCATTAACGCCCAGTGGTCTATTTATAGACCCTTCCACACTCGACTACATTAGATTTTTTATTGGCGTCCCACTAATTCAATATTAATGATCATCATAAATATATCATGTAAGATGTTAACTAAACTAGCCAACATTTTATCCTCCTTCAAAAGTAAGAATTCATTAAGGTATCTTAGTTCGAATTAGTTAGGTATAAAATGATGTCACACTGTGTAAAGAATATAATTAATTTTCCGTATTATAACGTCTCGATATTGTTATTGATTTGTGATTTAGTAGTGTCAAGGTTACTGCCATTGCATCTCACAAGAAAAACACAGATTTATGTAAAATGATTGGAGCAATATGAAATGAAACGGCTGCGGTCTATAAATAGACCGCTGGGCACTTATGATATCACGTGAAAATAGTGGAGAAAGGTGTGTCATTGCACTCTGTACCGCAACAGGTGATATC
The DNA here is from genome assembly GCF_040183065.1 of Periplaneta americana. Taxonomy (NCBI): domain Eukaryota; kingdom Metazoa; phylum Arthropoda; class Insecta; order Blattodea; family Blattidae; genus Periplaneta; species Periplaneta americana. The sequence continues at coordinate 120,729,010 of NC_091127.1, forward strand.
AACAAGTGACTGTCGGCAGTAGTACTGTGCTATTGCAAGTAGATTAGCATCTGAAATATGATTAACACCTATTCGATCCCCAGAACGTGTTATTGTATGCCCTAAATTGGAAATAAATGTGATACGGTGTACGTCTGCAGTGTATACATTTTTTAACAATGGATATATTCCTTTTTACTTCTAAGTACAGTGGTCTATAAAATGTGCAATAATATTTCTCGACCAATAAAGAAAACCATGTATCCTATTTTCACCAACATATTATAAGAGTAAACAGGAAAAAATTCAATATTGTAATGGTACGATATATTGCTGTCCCGTGCTGTGGCATCCTGTCTAGGACTCGCGTTACGGAATGCACGCTGATTCGAGTCCTCATGGGGGAAGAAATTTTGTCATGAAATTTCGGCCAGTGTATGGGACTGGTGCCCACCCAGCATCGTGATGCACTTAGGGAGCTAATATAGATAGCGAAAATCCGGTTTCGCAAACCAGCTATAACGGCTGGGAGGATCATCGTGCTAACCACACGATACTTCCATTCTGATTGGATAATCGTCCACCTCTTCTTCGGCATGTGGACGTGAGGTCAGCAGCCGGCTGGTCAGTTTTGGCCCTTAATGGGCTGTAGCGCCAAGGATTTACTTTTTTAGGATATATTGCTTCATTTTCTTTCGTAATATTATGTCAGATAGTATCACTTTTGACTAATTTCTTCTGTGGCCAACATCACATTGAGGTTTTCTATTCCCTGTGTAAAAAAATCTCTGGTAAGGACACAGTTGAAATGACGTCAGTAATAGGCACGACTTAGTCTTAGACAGCAGAGTTGTGCTGAATGTGCTCGATTGCATTGTACATCTTCATGCTCACGACATACAATTTGATAATTCTTTTTATAAGTGGAGACCTTTTGCTCCACCTTCAGGATCTTGGTTTCCGGGTTACAGAAACTGTGAGAGAAAACAAAATGGATGCCTTTACTCTTCAGGATACGAAATTACTACAGAATGCAGTACGACAGTCCTACGATTATACATTTGACACTAATAGTGAAATTCTGTTCGAGAAGTAGGATGACAACAGATGTGTACCTGTAGGATTAAACTTTGATGTAGGGGCTTCTGCAAGCAGGTGGGACAGAAATGTAAGACAGAATATAAGTATGCAGCAACCACAGGTCATATTTTTAGTAGGTTATTTTATGATGCTTTATCAACATCTTAGGTTATTTAGCGTCTGTATGAGATGAAGATAATAATGCCCGTGAAATGAGTCCGGAGTCCAGCACCGAAAGTTACCCAGCATTTTCTTATATTGGGTTGAGAGAAAACTCCGGAAAAATCTCAACCAGGTAACTTGCCCCGACCGGAATCGAACCCGGGCCACCTGGTTTCGTGGCCAGATGCGCTAACCATTACTTCACAGGTCATAAAGAAATACGGTAAGTACATGGGTGGAGTGGACCATCATGATTGGTTAGAAGGGAAATATGCCACTTCAATCCATGGAAAAAAATGGTACTGAGATCTCTTTGTCAGAATGCTGGATATGGTTATAGTAAATGGTTGGATTGTCTACAGAGAAATACATGGACGAGACTCCCTGGACCTATTTGAATTCCGACGATGCTTGGCTGTTCAGTATCTCTAGATGTTTTCGAACTGCAAGAGAATGGAGCGCCCTATTTCATCACCTCGAGGAGTGAAATTTGGTATGAATAGATAGTAGAGGTCATTTCATGGCAAAACGACCCTCTCAGAAACACTGCCGGATGGAATAGTGTAAATGCAGACCAGTAACATTTCGCAAGAAGTGTGATGAAACTCTCTGTCAAAGATGCTTTGAGCCTTCCCACACTTGGTAAAGACAGATATTACTAAAATAAATGTTTCATTATTGCTGCAGCATTGTATTGTTGCATTAAATACTAAAACTGTCACAAATAAATTTATTTATATTGGTGTAAATGTTTCTGGTTATACTATATTAAATACACAAAAAATATATTTACTTTATTGCAAATGAATACACAGATATCATAAGTGCCCAGCGGTCTATTTATAGACCGGGTGATTTTCAGCTACTTGGTGCACGGCAGAATAAACAAAATATATTCTTGGCATCTTATTGATTAAATTTATGAAATAGATATATTATTTTCGATTTTTTTTAAATAAAAATAATTTGGGCGTTAATGGGTTAAGAAGACAGAATCATAATTTTTATCACTAGAGGTTTCTGAAAAAGTGTTTGCAAGTAAGTCAGCTATCTCTTGAGGGTCGGTTGTGTTATGTCGATCATTTTAATAACTTTAATTTCCATGTTCTTACTAATTCCTCTTATTCTTCTGCTACCATTCCAAACTTCGTGTGGTGATGTTTGGTTATTTAGAGTGGAAACAAAGTTAAGCCAGGATTCACGCTTAGTTTGTTTAATCTGTCTCTGTGCCGCAGCTCGAAATTTTAAAAACATTATTTTATTTGGTAAGGTAGGATGTCTCTTATAATTACTGAATGCAACATTTTTGTTTTTAATTGCAATTTTACAATTATCATTCCACCAGGGCACTGCTCTCTTGTGTTGACTTACAAACATTTTTGGTGTAGTCATTTCTGCTGCTTCCAATAATAAATTTGAAAAGAGTTCAACTATACTATTGATATCTTTTTTGTGAAAATTCCAAGGTGGTGGTAGTTTTTTCAAGTTCTCGTTTAAGTGTGACTGGAACTTTTCCCAGTCAGCTCTTTTGTAGTTAAATTTAGGTGTTGTGGTTCTTATAACAGAATCATAGCTTTTTATAATAATTGGGAAATGGTCACTTCCGTTGAGTTCTTTGAAAGCTCTCCATTCAAAATTATGAGTTATATCTGGAGTACACAGTGTTATGTCTATAGCACTAAATGATTCATTGGATAGACTGGAGTGAGTTGGATCGCCGTTATTTAAAAATACGAGATTATTCTGTTCAATAAAGTTGTTTAATATATGACCTCTTGAATTATTAGATCTACACCCCAGATTGTATTGTGACTATTAAAATCACCAAGGAGAATGAACGGTTTTGGCAATTGATTTATCAAGTGAGTAAGTGAGTCAATATTGATTCAACACTGTTCGGTATATAAACATTACAGATGCAGATTAATGTGGAACACAGGATATTAACTGCGACTGCTTCAAGTGTCGTATTTAAAATTAACTCGTCTGCTCATTGTTGATTTCTTGACATACGTGGCTACTCCTCCACTAGCACAGCCAGCGTTTAGTCTGTTTTTATGATAACAATCATATTGTTTAAACTGATAATTATTATTGTTTTTAAAATTTGTCTCTTGTAAGCAAATTATATCTGGACAATTGCTATGAATAAGCATTTGCAGGTACTCAAATTGCATACTGAAGCTATTTAAATTCCATTGCAATATTGTCAAATCCATTTTTATGATTATGGGATATGATATGAGGTTCTTATTAGCTAGCCTGTAAGTTGTCCAATAGTACGTCACTTAGTGGTGCTTTGAAGGTCAACGCTAATTTAAGCTGTTTCTGGATGCGTGTTCTTCTGTTTTTAATACTACGATCCTCAAAATGTGTATGCAGTTTCCTAAGTGTGTCGTACAAGCCTTGAAGATCTTTTGTGAAATTTAATGCCTCTGATACTATATTGTATTGTATTGTATTTATTAACATTTCATGGTATTCATACATGCTTACAGCTAGAATATGGAACAAGTCAAAAAACTTAATACTATTATAAAATCTTAATTTATAGTCACAGTCTAGATGAAATATATACAGACGAGATTTACAATATAGTCTACTAGTACAACACATAGTTTTAGTATCAATGTCATGAAGTGTTATTGAATGTCATGAATTCACCTACAGAATAGAAGGCGTGAGAAATTAGATACTTCTTTAATTTGGCCCTAAATAATTTTATGTTTTGAGTTTCATTTTTTATATCGATAGGGAGGCTATTAAAAATTTTTACTGCCATATAACGCACTCCTTTTTGATAGCACGATAGACTTGCCGATGGAGTATGAAAGTCATTTTTTGACGTGTATTTATGCTATGAACTGTTGAATTAGTTACAAAGTTTTCACGATTACATACGAGGAAGATTATTAATGAAAAGATATACTGAGAAACCATGGGCATTATTTGTAGTATTTTGAAAATAGTCCTACACGACTCCCTAGATTTCGCACCTACTATTATTCTAATTACTCTTTTTTTGTAATAGAAATATATTGTTACTATCTGTGGAATTTCCCCAGAATATTATTCCAAAACTCATTACCGAGTGGAAGTATGCAAAGTATATTGTTTTTAAGGTATTGATATTTACTATCTTTTGCATAGATTTAATAGCGAAACAAGCTAAATTTAGTTTGGGGGTAATTTCTTTAATATGATTTTTCCAATTTAACACATTATTGATTTTTAAGCCAAGAAACCAAGAAATTTGGTTGTTGTTTCTAATAGGGATCTATTGTTAATTATTGCGCTAGAAATTTGCGACGTTGAATTTGGATAGGATTTAAATTGAATTATGCTAGTTTTGTTACAATTTAATACTAATTTATTGACTGAGAACCAGTCACATATTTTGAAGAGAATTTCCTCTGTTGAAGATTGGAATGTGTTGGAGTTATTGGCTGTAATTACTATACTTGTGTCATCTGCAAATAATATGGGATGACCTACATCTTTTATAAGGGGGGCAAGATCATTTATAAACACTAGAAAAAGTAGGGGACCTAATATTGATCCTTGAGGAATTCCATTATTAATAGTTACCCACGTCGATGTAGATTTCATAGTTGTATTGATTTCAACTTTCTGTTTCCTATCTATGAGATATGAGTGAAACCATTGGTGTGCAATACCTTTGATTCCATAATAATTTAATTTATCTAGCAGCATTTTATGATTTATACAGTCAAATGCTTTGGATAAATCACAGAAAATCCCTCCAACTTGTAATTTTTTATTAACTGCCTCCTGAATTTTGTCAGTTAAACTAAATGTTGCATTTTCTGTGCCTTTATTTTTCCTAAATCCAAATTGTTCTGGGACTAAATGATGTATCTTTCTAGATGAAGATATAATCTTTTATACATTACTTTTCAAAGATTTTGGAGAAGACTGGTAGAAGTGATATGGGTCTGTAATTTTCTGGAGACGTTGTTTCTCCCTTTTTTAAGATAGGAATAACCACTGAATATTTTAATCTCTCGGGAAATATACCATTGAACATTGAATAGTTACATAAATAACTTAATGGCCCAGCTATATGTGAACTCGCTTTTAATATTCTGTTTGTTATTTCATCATACCCTGAGGAGTTTTTTTACTTTAGATTTTTAATAATTGCAATTATTTCTTGTTTGTTTGTTGGAAATATTTGAATATTTGGGAATTTTGTCGGAAAATGTTGTGTTAAAGAATCTAAACTGTTAGTAACATTATCTTGGGGGATGTTGAGGTTATCAATTATTGTAAGAAAATAACTGTTAAATATGTTTGCAATTTCATTTGGGTCTGACGTTTTTGTATTGTTAGATATAAGGGTATAGTTTGTTACTTTACTTTTTGATCGTCCACTTTCTTTTTTAATTATGTTCCAAGTTGTTTTGATATTATTATCCGAGTTTTGTATTGTTGTATTATAGTGTAATTCTTTAGCTTTTTGAATTACTTTGTGTAATATTTTTGAATAATTTTTATAGTGTTGTTTTAATTTTGTATCATTACTATTTCTGCTCTGTATGTATAATGATCTCTTGGTGTTGCATGAGATTTTAATACCTTGTGTAATCCATCTATTGTTACATATTGTTTCATTTTTATACTTTACAGGAAAACTGGATTCAAAAATATTTAGAAATGTTTTATGAAACTCGTTGAATTTACTGTTCCTATCACTTTGACTGTATACTGATTCCCATGTTTCATTTTTAAGATTTATTTCAAAATCATTTAATGATTCCCTGTTTATATTTCTGAATCTCACTTTAGTTGGTTTTTTTTGATGATGTGTTAATATTTATACTTAGGAGTTGAGCATCGTGATCCGAAAGACCATTAGTTATTGGGGTTGTTTGAGATATACCTATTTTTACTTTTCCGATGAATATGTTGTCTATTGCAGTAGCTGAATCCCCTTGTATCCTGGTCGGAAAGTTTACTGTGTAAATTAAATTGAAAGATGCTAGCAATGAATTTAGTTGATCTTTCTTATTGCTTTCTGTTAGATAATCGACATTGATGTCTCCGCAAATAATGCATTCACGTTTCAGTTTCTGTAAGTATTCTAGTGGCTTTTCCAATAAATGAATAAAATTTTCGTAGTCTCCAGATGGTGCTCTATATAGACATATTATAATGAAATTATATGTTTCATTTTCTAATTCAACAGCACAAATTTCTAAATCCCTGTCTTTGCAAAAATGTGAAAGATCAATATTTCTTAATTTAAGGTCAGATTTGAGAAATACACTCACGCCTCCATCCTCAAGAGTTTGTCTGCAGTAACTAGCACCTAATTTATATCCTTCCGGTGAGAGAGACAATATTTCCTGTTGTTTCATATGGTGTTCGGTAATACATAGCACATTCGGATTTAAATGTTCGGAAACTAAGGATGCAAGGAGTTCATCAGTCTTATTTCTTATACTTCTTATATTCTGATGGAATACACTGAATGTTGATTGTATTACGATTTGTTGATTCGGTTTATTATTATTATTGTTGTTATTTTGACTTCTTTTATTTACCCTAAAAAGGACAAGCCCTATGACGGATTACAACAGGAATTTTATTGTCACACTTGCCATGGTCACATTGAAGACTGTCAGCAATGAGACGCGTTAGCACCTACAATATTTTGGACAAAACATGAGAGCTGGGCAAAATTAAGAGCATATTCTTGTGGGTTATCTTCCATAATTTTCTTGGCTGGAAGCAGAGTTTCCAGTATTTGTGAATTTCTATCGATAGTTTTTGATTTCTTATTGACGTGTTTGGGCGCTTTCTTGTTTTCCTCTTTATCAGAAAGTTCGTCTAATGTAGCATCAGAGCATGAACTATCCTCAATATCATCTCTTATTATTGTGGAGATGTTGCTTGTTGGATGTGATCTTTTTAGATTAGATCATGTTTCCTGTGGTGGAATTTGCGAAGCATTTACTCGCTTCTTTGTGGGAAAGTCTAATTTTTCAGTCTGATCATTATCACCATTACCGGTACTTCGGTTTTCACCAAGCATAGGAAACTCGTCCATATCAAGTTTACTAGCGTGGTCTGTTTGGTTGGTCTTTGAATTGGTATCAATGGATACATTCACATTAGAAATAGTAACGTCATTCTTGCATTGTTTGGCTAAGTGGCCCTCTTGTTTAGATAGAAAGCAAGTAATGGTAGTGTCAGTGGTGAAATATACCCAATAGTTAGTATCCTCATATCTGATTTGTAAACTTACAGGCAGTTTAGCGAGGTCAGTTGGGTGAATGAACATTTGTCTCCTAAAGCTCAATATATATGTGAAACCAGGTTCAGATATTCCAGCCCTTACAGGACGTAAACGAGATGCTAGCTTGATTCCAATATTGGATAGATGATCTTCTTAACACAATCAGGTATAACTGGACTAACATTGGATATAACGACTCTCACATTTTGTGTTACAAGAGGCCTCAATTCTAAGGACATGTTACTTATTTGAACTTTAGGATATTTCGTAACTAAATCTTCAGCACCTTTTTTATTTGCTAGGTATATGCATATTCTGGCATTAGAAATACGAGAGACATATCTAATGTTACTGGGATCTGTGAGTTTCCCAACTGCCAAGACATATTCTTTGAATGTTATCTGATCTATAGCTTCAATAACTATTGCTTGCTCTTTAGATGGAGACGCTTGTATTACAGATGCAGAACTTGATTTGTTATTAACATTAGAACGTGCTGAATTACCTCCTTGGCTCCTGTAGTCAGCAGCCATTGCAGCGAAGTCGAGGTTAGCTATGTAAGAATAGCCGTCTTCTTGCCAATCTCAAATAAGTTGTCTAAATTTATTATTCTGTGGATATAATAATATATAGCGAACAAAACTGCACAGATAAAACAATAAGAATTAACTTCAGAACGTAATATAACTTATTTATACAACATGGAAATAACACGCTGAATAATAATAATAATCACGCCCTTCTCGATTCTCTTCTCAATGATTTGTGAGCGAGCACATCCAAAACAAACTTTACATCCAATAGCCTATTATCTACTGTATGTCTCTGCTATTTGGCAAAACTAAATAACGAGTAGTGTCATGATTCTTGTAAATTGTTCATTGCTTGTGTATTTGCGTCCTATCGCATCAACTTCTATCTCATCCACAATATGGGTCCTTTTCGGATTTTCATGTTCTGTTAATTTAGAACACTTTCTCGGCTATGTTCCCTGAAGGATTTATCTAATGCATCCCTTTACATAAGCAATAAATACATGTAATTTATTGAATACTGCAACAATACAAAACTCTGAATTTTTCTGAATAATTTATTTTCTTTACATAAATTTTAATCTAACAGAAAGAAAACTGTGACATATTTTTTTTCAATTATAAATCTGGTTAAGATCTCAAAACAGTGTAATTCAAATAACATTAGTCATTTTTTATATCAAATGCTGTGTACAAATTTATTTTAATGATTTATGACCCCTTATTTACGATCAGGAACGTGTTTCGTAAAACTGGAAGTCTCGTTGTCAAGAGTGTAAGACTCATAATTTAGACGACTAAATGTAGAAACTTGTTCCATAAAAATAGCAGTGTAAAATAGTAGTTAGCAGTGCACGACTCATATTATGTAGGAGTATTATTTAACACTGTAGTTACAATGTTGTTTCATAAAATATGAGCGCTGCTAATTTATATCCATTATTAATAGTCTAGTTCATCAGAGACTGATAAAAGCGAGTAGAAGAGTAAAGAATATATCTATGACTTACACACAGTGCCGGATTTAGGCCTAGGCAATCTAGGCAGTTGCCTTAGGCAGCAATTTCTAGGGGGCGGCAATTTCCATGGGGTGGCATTCTCTCTCTCTCTCTCTTTTCTTTCCTTTTCTTTTAAATTTTGATTTTACACTGAAATTTGTTTTAAAACTTTTGTTGGTAAATATTTTCTGAAGTTTGGACACCTTGTAAAAGTCGGATATTGTTTTCTTATCGCATTGACGCAGTCGCTGTGAGAGTAAAAGGAAAGTGTACAACTGCATAATTATATTTCAATGCCGGTATCACGTTGTTATACTATGGTACTGCTTACATTTTACTGCTTGTACAGACAAGAATTGATTGTTGAAAATCAGATTGGATGTGTGTTTATTCCTTGTTAATAATAACTTATATATTAATAAATTCAAATGTTATTCAATCTTATGGCTTAGACACTAATAATTACATAAAACAAACAATTTATGTTTCACATCTTACTAAGTTCTAGTACTAACGTTTTCACCCTCATGGGGCATTTTCAGGTACAAGATAGGAACGAATATCTATCTAAAATCAATTACAAAACTTAACCTCATATTGGGAATAACATAGATCATATTAAAAAATAATATAAGAAATGTGACATGGTGACACATAAATGTATTAAAACATGATCTTGTCAAATGTTAAAATCATCGTGAGCTTGCATAACTGTAAATATATTGAGAATCTTATACGTAGTAATGGCACACAAAGTTAAATCTTAATATATTGATATCTTAAGTACATTGTACTATTACCAACAAACTTCTTTGATAAAGATGGAGAAAACCTCCGTGAACAATGTGTATCAATTTGCTGACCATTAGTGAATATTAAAATCAATGAATAATTAAGAATTACATAAACCTAATATTACTGAATGTTGAGTCGTAAAAGCAAAAGCTGTGAATCAGCCAATTCTGATGGAGCAAGTAAATTATTCTTACAGCACAAGACAGCTCGAACCCGGGCCGTCTGCGTGGCAGGCTGGAGGTACATGAAGCTTAGAAGCCTACAAACGTGTTAAAGTAGAGTTTTTAGGGATAGAAATGATGGCAATGTAGCAGAATTTCACCAGACTTCTTCAGTTTGTAAATACAGTGTTTTTTTTTAAGTTTCTACTACTGTGAAGGACGTGCCTATGACATCAAGCGAAAATGGTGAATATCAATAACTTAGACAAAAGCTATAGCTTTACAAAGTATATTTTTAATCATACCTGTAGCCCTAACACATTTTCATAGCATTCATTACACTATCTCTCTAATTTAAAGAGAGTTATAGTCAAATTCATTAATAAATTGATTCAGGCAGTCCTAAGTCTGCAAAATGGGAAGGAAAATGTTATTTATACCACACTGAAACTTGAACTGTATCTCAAAATTTCAGGGTCCGCATATGAATCATTAGCTAAAACTTCTTGCGCCGCACATGAAGTACAAAACAGAATCTGGGCAGCATGTGGGCATCTCCGATTGAGAAGCATATGAGCCATAGTGAAGAACTTAAAAGGAGCATGAGAATGCAATGGTAACGTGATCATATCTAAATGATTACTATTGTGTACGAGTCTATATAAATCTCCTTTTGTTTCGTCCGTTGAGATGAAGTACGAAAAGGAAACCATCCTTGGATGTTACACAGTAGCGCAGAACAAAATGGTGATAACAATTATTTATTACAATGGGTTCCTAATGGAGAGATTAATAAAGCAGCAGTAGAAGAACAATAACCATCTGATCACATTTCATAACTGAATCGGTTATTTTTGAATCCCCTTAAGCCAAGAATTGTAAACGTGTTGGAAAACGAAGAAAGAAAATCTGTGGTGTTTGGGTAAAGGGGGTTGCCATGTTTTTGTGTAGATCGAATTTTGTTCCCCAGATAAACACACAAATTGTACATGTGGGTGAGCAAAAATAAAAAGAATACTAGCATTGGATGTGTTTTATATGTGTAGAAAATTATTGTCAATAAGAGTTCGAATATTAATTCTAATTTATCTCCAAACTTATTTTTATGACTTATCTCCCTTTACCCAAACAGCACAGAATTAATAAATTAGGATGTAATTTGTAAAAAAGTTTGTTTCTGAAAGTTAAATCTTCAGTGAAGAAGTCACGGAAGCATGCCATTAACCTTGTGTATAATATTTAATTTGCTGCTAGACAAGTTAAAATGTTCATGTCTTACGGGATTTAAAAAACACAATTCAAAATATTTTGTTATTATTAGACATCGTGGAATTGCCACGAGAATCGCAAGGTTTACTACGCACGCAGTATAGACTATATGAGAAGGGGGCGTGCAAAGGATTGAGTATGCCTCTGATGTAAACACTGAGCAGTATACTGCGGTTACAATAAAGCCTGTATCCTGCATTCAAGAAATATATTGAATGATCTTTGAAGTAGGAAATGTCTAAACATGTAAATACACAATTATTTTACAGTGAGATATATTAACTCTTAAAATTTAATGTAAGATACTCACATCATTCTTGAATATGTACAGTGCAGTGAAGAGTTACGTACATTTTGAGCGACTGCAAAGTGAACCTCCTCCGATGGTAGCTTAAACAGTTTTTATATTGGAAAATGTACGTTCAACATCACACGATGTAATACGTGCATATTTGAAGAACAGAAAGTTACTACTTTTTAGTACACCAACTTCAGACGTCTTGTTATGACCTGATAGTACATCATTTACAATACGAAGGTTTTGAATAGGCAGAATTTTTAGCAATAATGTTTCTCAACTCACATTTCACTTTTTCTGAAATTAGTGAATTGTTATTTTGGATAACGGTTTGTGATACTTTATCCACTATATTAAGGGCTTCTGAGAGTTTTAGTTCAGACGATTCTAACAAAATGATGCTTTTGGACACAGTTTTAAAATTAGAATCAATGAACAGAATATCTTCCAATAGCTGTTCAGAAGGCAATGATTTTATAGCTGCAACAGCGGAACTGTCTGTCCTATCCAATGCATCAATTACCTCCATTATTTTGCTGTAATGTTCTGCACAATAATTAACAGCATCCAACGGGTCAAGACTGGCTGCGGGGATAAGGGTATTCCAGGGGCAATTATTTGGAACAGCAACACTCTCATTGTAGTATGTTTGAAAGAATTCTTGTCTACACTGAACAAATGTTAAGCTTTGACTATTCCAACCACAGTAATTAAAAAACAAGTGCTTACATAGGTACACATTAGCTGTAGCTGCTCTATCTATTTGGACCGGTCACATCTCTTAACATGAACTGCTTATACTACGTGACCGGGCGGTCGCTCACCTCCTCTATGCTACCGTACATCGGCAACCTGATTGCATGCTGAGTGTGGCAATTCAACGAAGTCTAGTTATTATATTAAGAAAACAAATAAATTCAGACTCTATTTATAAAATAACATATGTTTGTTGCAATAATTTGTTCACTTATATTGTTCAAGTGTGGAAAATGTAATAAATATTTAAATAGTTAACACAAGTTGTGCTGGGGCACACAATAAAAATAAAATATTTGATGATACTACACAGAAAAATTATATTTTTTTGGCATTATAATGACTACCTTAATCTTCTTACAATTATAAAACTGATTATTCCTATTCCTTTTTCTTTTTAACAGTTTCATTTACCTCATCGTCATCCACTGAAGACATGTTGGCATAGTAACAAAACAGAACGAATATTAGAACAAAATAAACACAACTTTATTTACTGTATGAGTGACTGTCAAATTATCAACAGCTGACATAAGAAATGCTTGCAGTGTTTCAACATAAAACGATGAGTCTAGACTGTGATTTCATTTTTTTCTCATAAAACGAAAATAACAACATAAGTGACCTACGGGTCTTTAAAAGTAACCGATTCATTTGTAGGATAAAACCAAACAAGATTTAATGAAAATTAAAAGCTACATAAATTAATTTAGAATAACCGATACCAAATAAGATCAGCAATGACGTAATTTTGGTATTGCTGGTTATTCACGAGAAGATGCGTGGAAGGAATGTGGCCTTTATGACCAGGCTTCGGCCTAGGGACACAGAGTAACCAGTATGAGGTTTAGAGTACACGGAGTATAAATGACTCATGAAAGGGTGACTGCAACAGCACAGGTGGGTCCGTAATGTGCATTACCGTTGTGTGTAGGCCTATTGCTGCTTGGCTGCAGTACGTGTAACAGGCTTCGGCGTAGGGACACCTGATTGAAGGTTGCAACTCACGTTAATACTTTAATGCAGAGGTCTCCAAAAAGCGTATAGTCATTCGTGCTCTCGATGCTGCCCGCCGAACACAGTGTGCTCTAAGGCTAGAGGAGGGGGAGAGACTCGTACCTCAAGAGATGGGAGCGGTCAGTGGGGAATTGCGGCAACGATCTGCTTATGTTTACAAATAATAACATCAAAAGGATGAGAAATATCATACGTTTGTATATACTTTTGATTGGGAAATATTCGTGAGCGAATGCAAACATGGAAAATAGAATAATTCATTTCACATAAGCTGCACTTTCAAACATCTAGCATTGCCACAAACCATGTAACACGATTGTACATATCGATTATATTCTAATTGTGTCCTTGCAGATGACAATTCAAATTGTTGAAATTTTCCGAAATACCAACAAGGAATGTTAAATCAGTAAAAAAAACAGTTCATCTTCTAGCTCCTGAATGTTCTTCCCTTGTAAATTAAAGGGAACAATTAGTTTCAATGAACAATGTAGATATACTGAAACAATATATACAATAAAGCATATGCATAAAAATCTTACCTAATCTTCTTATTCCTCTCTTAGGCCTAATTGCTCTAACAGCTTACGAAATTTTCGATATTTTAGGAAGGAACCATTAATTGTGTTGACCGATCGTACGACGACATCCATCATCTATTTCATATTTAGAACTTTACTCGACAGTGCTTCATGGTGAATTAAACAATGCAAATATGTTACATTTACAGGCACTCCCTTATCATTCTACTATTTGTTTAGCCTGCCCACCAATCCTGTCCGTTTGCCAGTCATGGCATGTTGCTATTGACACAAGCCGTTGCAAATTCAACCTTTCTGTTCTATGGTGTCTTTCAGTACCTGAAAAGCATCTTATCCAGTTGTATTTTCCTCCAGAGTAATTACATCTAAAAGATATTCAGACAAAGTAAAATGTTAATTAATTCCTCGGATGAAATTGGCTAGGTGAGCTTTGTCATTTCTATATGTGCTCTGGCCCAATGCAAGTGAATAAGCTACATACTAGTTAATTGTTGTTTCGACTTCAGATTCAATTACATTTGCAATCTTGCACATCCTTCTCTGAACTATGTTTGGAGACAATTTAATTTTCTTAAACTTATGACTTTGTTCTGGACACAGTATTTTAGTAACGTCCTGTATGCATGATTTTACAAATGCTCATTCTGCAAAGGGCTTCATTGATTTTTCAATATTCCAAGTTAGAACATAGCTAGCAAGAAGTTTTTTGTTTAAGACTGAGGATACGTGTGTGATTTGTGTTTGTATTTTCTTGTTTCAAATTTATCAAAATATTTGTATTTTACCTAAAATAAAACAAGAAACTATAAGTATATCATGCGAAAGTGAGTGTAAACGTATTGTAATATACTGATTATTATGTATAACCAACAGTTATACAGACGTCCCAAAATAAGTTATTTCTACAGTCCAGCATACCTGTTATTTTATTGTATGATATTCTTTGTGAAGAGTCGAGTAGTGTCGTCCCATGTTCAATTTTAACACGCCCTTAAGAATTTTCGAACAAATTAAACATTTCATATTCTCCCCACTAACACAATATATATATATATATATATATATATATATATATATATATATATATTTCTCTTCCCTTTCATCCATGAATGTACTACGGTCATGATTAGAAGACATTGTGAAACGGTCGAACACTCCAACCAACACAATGATAATGGCAGTCCGCCACTGCTCTTCGTTTGCGCATAAACATTGAGTACAGTACAGGTGGGGATGGGTGAGGCGGAGCGGGCTCACTACATACTGACTTCGGTTCCGTTCAGGGGCTTACTCGCGAGTACGCTTTTGGAGACGTCTGCTTTAATGGTAGACATTTATTGTCTACACTAGGAATGTACTGTATATACTGCATCTGTACAGGGTGAAATATATTTTTGTGCCGTACTATGACGGACTCTTTACATGTTAAGACACGAAGTAACGACGCGCTCTATCTCCCAGTCCACTCTCCCAACATAACACTATCATCCGTGCGTTCTGAACCTCATCTGTTTCTGTGCCCAGGACCGAAGCCTGTCCATGACTGCGGCTACTGATTATGATAAACTTCATTGAGATAAGCATCCCACTAGTAGATGATTACACATTTCGGAGATATTACATGGGTCATTCAATAATTAGTAGCAACATTTGAATTAACAACAAAGAAAACATTTCTGGAACAGTCACATTGTTGCAGTGCTCAGAAGTAATCTCTTCCAACATTATGAACCCGCCTCCATACCTCAGGGAGACGACGGATGCCATCCACAGCATCTAATCTTCGAACAGACTGCCCTACTGCTGCTATAATTGCATGTCTGGTTCTAAAGCGAACTCCGCTAAGTGGTAATTCAATTTTCGGGAAAAGGTCTAAATCACATGCACTCGTATCTGGAGAGTATGGAGGATGCTCCAGAACTTCCCGATTCCATCTGTGAAGTAAATTAATCACAGAGGTAGCTATGTGAGATCTAACACCATAGGATGAGAATTCAGGA
Source organism: Periplaneta americana (assembly GCF_040183065.1). Classification (NCBI taxonomy): domain Eukaryota; kingdom Metazoa; phylum Arthropoda; class Insecta; order Blattodea; family Blattidae; genus Periplaneta; species Periplaneta americana. The sequence continues at coordinate 120,744,862 of NC_091127.1, forward strand.
GATTTGGACGTTTACGACGTACCACTTGTTGTAAATGGTGTTGCAGAAATTAACTGTATTATGCACCATTCACACGATTTCCGACAGGAACTGAATGAGTGAGAAAGATTCCGTCAAAATCATAACCAACAACGGTGTTCTTCCAGCAGCGCTCTTACAGCGTTCACTAGCCGATTACGGAATGCCAGCTCCACGTTTTTTATGAACATCTTCCCTCCCGCTGCGACATGCATGCGCCCACTTAGCCACGGTACGATATGGTGAAGTCTCTCTACCACAAGCATCCAGTAATGCTGTATGGCATTGTCGAGCATTCTTACCTCTTGCAATCTGAATTTCAATTAAGCATTTTTGTTCGTATTTGCTAAACATTTCAGAGCGCTACAGATAACAGTCTACAAATTAAACTCAATACAAATATCTTATAAATGAGATTATTGTCTTCAAGCTCACAGATAACACACATCAGATGCTCTTCTTTCTCATTGTTATCAGATTGCATCATTTATCGTTGACAGCGTCACATACAAACATTGTTGCCACTAATTATTGAATGGCCCATGTAGTTAAAATAAATGTGTGAAAATTAACGGAAACTAATTACATTTATAAAATAAATACTAATGGTTGCTTAATCTAGTATTAACAATAATTAATAGCTTAATTTCTCACTTCCTAAGCACAAGAGCAATGGCCAGCAACTGATGCAGACTGTATATTTTTAATTAATAGTATCACTATTGCGTCGCATAATGTAAGCAGTGATATCACTTACGAAGTTCCCCCTGCCGCTTTACCCCGCGTTCTTCACCCGTCAGTAACAAACATTAGATTCATGAGCAACTATTGCCTCATTAACCTCAAACAATAACAAGAGAAAAAATGTCTAATGAAAATTTCACGATTTCTCATTAAGTCATTACAAGTTGTACGCGCTAGCAACAATTCACTTGTTTCTCATGTTCCGAATTAAATTTCAGTATCTTTTATTACCTATCTCTTTCTGACTGAATTTATGGGTGCACAAGGTCATAGAGACACCGTGAAAAACAAAGACAAAACAATCCTCTTGCTAATAACAGCTGGCCACGGAACTGGCGTGTGGTGCATTATATCGGTAAATAACGAAACTACTTCAGATGATATCCAATGGAATAATCAGACAAATCATACGAGTCAGAAACATTAGTAATTGCAAATGGACTCATTCGAGCGGAAAGAGTTAATTTTCATGGACTATTTAAAGTACACACATAATTTATTACCTCTGATTGAGGTTCTGGCTAATATTAACATCTATTATCAGGCAGTACAATTCACTTGACGATTTGTGTCAAAGGAAGAACAATTGGATCACTTTCTCCAAATTATGAAATATGAGATTAGAATATGTTTCAGTGCAGAATTTTGCAGGGAATGGAATAAACTGCTAGTTTGGAGTAAAAATGGAATTTATCTGCCTTACTTTTACAGTAAAATTACCCCGTGCAGTTTAACTGCACTAGTTTTTCGTATTTTCTGACAAATCAAATTTTTGGATAAAGTGCAGTTTGATTCTAGGCGACTGAATTGTCTGTATATATCTTAAGTCTGATTAGTGACATATCGTCGCTTAAGAAAGAATACCGCGTAACTGACATTTTTGGCCAAAATTGTTTTTCTGCACAGATGGTACCTCCACTGTCATCTGCATGCATTGACAAGCGCGGGAATTTGATTGCATGAATGGCACGAGGAGTCTGTAGGAAATACCGCGTATCTGACAACAGATAGGCTGTTATGTCTACTCCCTGCGCGCCCTCAGTACGGAAGCTGGTTCTCGTTACTGCCTTGTGAAATTGTATCAACAGTGTGTGATATTCTGAGAAGATTAAAGAAGTGTTCAGTTTCAATTATTTAAAAGGTAAATATAATAGAATTATTTCACTAATGTCAATTGAATGTTAGTTGAGCTGAATTCACGCAGAATCTTACTGCAATTTCATTCACTGAAATATAGTACATTTAATATTTTATTATATAGGCCTACAGATACAAGAAAAGAAATGGATATGAATCAGACGACGGTCAGTTTAGCGAGAACGAAATCCAATCTGTGCTATGTTCTGCATTCAAGACGGGAGAAACTTCTGTGAACATTAACGAAGGTATGGCATAAGAAGTATCACAGTTATTATTAAACGTTTATTTTTCTTCAGTTACGGAATCATAACAGCAAATTTAATGTAAGTAATATAAATAATCATGAATGGGCCGCTAAAATAATTTGCGCTACATTCAGCGGTGCTGAGCTTGGTTCCTTCCATTTCCTCCGGTAGGAGGAAGATCTAAATTGACGATAATATTTACTACACATGTTTTTTAATCCATTTATATCACATTTATAAACACTAGTAATATCATCTTATTCGTAGGTGTACTGCCTGATAATTCAAATGCAAAAGAAAACCGTCCTTCTGAAAATGGGCTGCTGCAGATCAGGGATTGTCCGTCCAGTGTTACCGTAAGGTTATGATCGTATTATGAAGTCTGGTATGATTTAAAGGAATACTATTAAAATAATACAGCTAGAAATAGGATAAGACAGAAACTGAAGACAATACCCTGTCAATGAAGGATATAAACCAAATTTGTGATGCGTCTTAAGATGGAGACGACCCCGAAGAATTCGTGAGTGCTACTTATTCTACATCTTTACATTCGTCAGAAAAAGGTAAAGAGAAGAATCTACAAGCGTTTCATGGAAATTTGACAGAAAAGAAAAAGAAGTTCAAAGCCACAAAAGGGTAAGTGGAAGAAAATGAAAAATAGAAAACTTAGAATGGAAGAGGAATCTTATCTTAGCTACAAGAGATCGAAAGATGACAAAGTGACACATGATACGGAAAGAGATGCAAGGAATTTGGGGCCAGAGTGTAGTTATAAAATGTACCAAAATTCGAAAGTAAGGATCTGTAATTTAATTTCGAATGAGAGAAGACACATCTTTCAGGCATTCTGGAAAACTATGACTTGGGAACTGAGGACCGTTTACGTATCAAATCTTCACTCCTACGAAAAGACCTGGCAGTACAGATTCTGAATCGAGAAGAAACAGAACATTTGTCTACAACCTAAAAGTTGATGAGAAAAAAATTCAGGTTTGGCAAAAGATGTTTCTGTGTACATTGGGAATTAAAGAATGAACTGTGCGATATTGGTTAGCTAATAGTACTGATGGCGTCCCTTCAGTAAAAAAAGTCATGTTCTCGTGCAAAAGCATTAGTACCCTGCCTAAATTACCGTCACATTATTGTATATAGAACCGATTGTGCCATAGTTTTTATTTTTTTTTAGTTGGTTATTTAACGACGCTGTATCAACTACTAGGTTATTTAGCGTCGATGAGATTGGTGATAGCGAGATGAGGCCGAGGATTCGCCATATATTACCTTGTATTCACATTACGGTTGGGGAAAACCTCGGAAAAAACCCAACCAGGTAATCAGCCCAAGCGGGAATCGAACCCACGCCCGAACGCAACTTCAGACCGGCAGGCAAGCGCCTTAACCGACTGAGCCACGCCGGTGGTTTTATGATAGTATTCCACACTAGGATTACTCAAGGATTACTTTTTGTGATTTCAGCATAGGCCTATAATTATTTCTTTATTGTGTTTAACGAATATTGTGCCTGAAAAATTATCATCATTATTATATTTTTGTATGATTTTCTTTTCATTATTCGCAAGTCAGTCAAGTATTTTATCAATAATAATAATAATAATAATAATAATAATAATAATAATAATAATAATAATAATATTATTATTTTATTATAAAATTATATTTGTCAGCAACGTTTTAGTAACAATTCTACTTATCTATTCAAATACGTAGTGTGAAAATAAAGTACCTGGTATCAGATTGTCATTATTATTATTATTATTATTATTATTATTATTATTATATCATTATTATCATTATTATTTTTATTATTATTATTGTTATTATTATTATAACAATAAACATTTAACTGTGTCTTCTTTTTCCTTTCCCATAGTTTCAGCATTTGATTGACTAAGAATGCAGCAATCATTGTCTGGAACGTAATCTAGTGCTGATTCAAGCTACAGCCTACCGACCTTGACCTCAAGTCAGATGGTAGGACAACAATTCAGATAATACATTGACATATACAAGAGCACGAATAATATTTCCAGAAGGCAGTTTTCACGCAAAGAAAATGCTTGTCAGCATGTGTCCTGAAGCTGCTAAAGTTGTCTCACAATACCCCGTAACTAACGTAATGTAGTCAACGGCAGAGTTCCAATACCGCGTAAGCGACATGGCCAAATGTCTACTGCCATGATCATCCATTTTCATTTAGTTACAAATTAGTTATGTTATTTCATAGCCATGCACCACTTTTCAAGACTATTGCGTTATTTCTATGATTTTTATTCGGTTTTTTTCTTCTCCTGTAAATTTACATTTTGTCAGTTACGCGGTATTGGTTCTTAAGCGACGATATGCTACTAGTCATCGATATATTCAATCCTGCCAATCCTATCTCATTATCTCCTGCCTTAGTTGTCTCGTGACTGACACCTTATTGATGTCACTTACAAGGTTCCTACCTTTTTTCGGACTATTGATTAGATAACAATAATATTTATATATACCCAAGTAATCCTCTGATTGAGGTTCTGTCTGATATGTACATCTCTTTTCAGGCAGTACATCTCACATGTCGATGTGTCAGAGGACGAACAATAATGTTTGTATGCATCTGAAATCTGCTTAGTGTAACATGTAGCTAGTAGTATGCAATGAAGGGAGAAAGGAGCTGGCTACCCTACCCCATTATCTCCTGGCTTAGTTGCCTCATAAGTGGGCCTTCTTGGTATCACTTGTGAGGTTCAGACATGTCTTCGGACATTTGACTAAACAACAACAACAATACTCAAGTAAATTAAGCTTTCGGAACTGGATTTAATACGAAAAACATTTTTATAATCCCAAAATGAAACAGTTCATTTGGTTTATATATTTTACATCTTTAGGAAGAGTCGTGTCATTAATTTTTCACAAATTAATATAAAAACAACAGCTCTTCGTACACTCCAATGATATTAAGTAGTACTGCGTTAAGCGTACATTTATGATAATGGAATTTAAAAATAAGAGAAATGCTAAAATGTGTTTATTTCAACCATTTAAGACGTTGTTAAGCGTGACTGTTTTGCACAGAAGTATGAGAGATAATATAGGCCTACACTCGGTGCACAGCAATAATTTTTAATGTGTAAGTACAGTGCGGTCGCGTCACCCTTGATCCGAAGAACGCGGGCGGTAGCAAGCCTGTAGAGCGCGAAGTAACACGCAGCTTTTTATATCTGTAATCTCCGGCATATTGCACTCATATAACTTTAATTTAATTAATGGCATGCACACAATCATCATTTATTTCACTAACCTGTGTTACAGTAGTCGCTGAAAGTGATGTCCATTACTATTCAGACATTCCCGACATCTTTTGATGAAATTTGAATTCATACACAAAAGTTTTTTTTTTGTTATCCTTCTAATTTCTGTTCTTATATTTTCTTTCTGTTCATTGATTGTGTGTGAGTTACTTCTATAGACTCTATCTTTTAGCGTTCCCCACAAATAATAATCGCACGCGGTAAGATCTGGGAAATGTGCGGGCCATAACCCTGTAGAAATAATTTTATCATCAAAAACTTCCCTTATAGCCTCCAAAGAAGCACCTGCAGTATGGAATGTGGTAGAATCTTATTGAAAATACGCGTGTTGTCTCTCATTATCAGATAATAATTGTTAAAAAAAACTGTGTATTTGCGTACGACAGCTCTCTGAATTTACAGTATTGTGAAAATATATCGGTCCTATTATTTGACTTGCTGTTACAGCAAAAAAATCTTTTCATTCTGCAGGGGAACTTCGTGAATTAATCGCGGATTTTCTGTGCACCCGAATCTATTGTTCTGTGAACGTAGGCCTACATAACCACGAGAGAAAATTGTTAAATGTGAATCAATAATAACGTCAACAGTGTTTTGTAAAACCCAATTACAGAAATTGACTTGACTTTCCTTGTCATGCAGCCGTACTTCGGTAAGATTACAGTTTTAAAAGTATAGTAGTCGCATGGGTTGCAGTTTTTGATACGCCTACTTCTTGTGTAACACGACGTAAGGCCACCGGCGTGGCTCAGTTGGTTAAGGCGCTTGCCTGCCGGTCCGAAGTTGCGCTCGGGCGCGGTCTCGATCCCCGCTTGGGCTGATTACCTGGTTGGGTTTTTTTCCGAAGTTTTCCCCAACCGTAACGTGAATGCCAGGTAATGTATGGCGAATCGTCGGCCTCATCTCGCCAAATACCATCTCTCTGTCACCAATCTCATCCACGCTAAATAACCTAGTAGTTGATACAGCGTCGTTAAATAACCAACATAAAAACACGACGTAAAAATTTATTAGGAGAACGTTCAAGTGATATACCAATATCGTCAAGTTTTGCTTCTATTAGAACCTTTCGATGCCGTTTCTCTGAATCTAATGACAAGGTTTCGAAATGTACCTCTATTTGGAGGTAGAATAACTGGGAATTTCTCTACAAATTGCTTATATACTTGTCAGCATGAATCTGTTTTGACGTAAGTTTCGTACATACATATTCGCTGTGGTGAAGTAAACTTTTCAGCTGCAATTTTAATTATCTAAAAAACTAATTTATTGCACAGCACACACTTCAAACGTAATGAAAATAAGTAGCCTACCGTTATACAAGCACACACGTCTTCTACCACTAACAACTCAGACTGTACTAAGTGTGACAACGACCGATAACATACTACAGCCTTGAAACATGAAGCAATTTTTCCGCGTTCTTCGGATCAAGTGCGACGCGAATGCACTGTATATCCTTACATATTAGTAGGGCTGAAGAAAGGTACTGATATCAGGGTAGTAACTAAATTCTATATACATTGTTTACAAAATGCGTTGTGTTGTCGGGTATCTCTACTGTCTGTAAGGAGCAGAAGGAGTGAACATCCTACTCTCAATAGTTCTGCTTGAATGACGTGAGATATCAGAATGACGAAACATAAATCCAACAAAGAACAGATGATAAAGATGACTGAAGTCAGAACTTGGGGAAATTGTGTTTGACCTCATTGATAAAGATATTTTTTGTAAATTTAATATTAGTTCTGAGTTAATTTATTTAAAACACAAGTAATCCTGTAAATGTAAATTATATTATCAGTTCATTTATACAGAGCGGACTGTACCAACAGCCGCCACCGTAACTATACTAAAAGCCAGGTTATGAACCGACTAAACAGGAAGTAGTTGGCAGGGCGAGAGGAAAGTGCGGGTTAGAGGGGTAGCCTCTGACACGTTGAGTGTGGGGGGGTTGGAGGGGGAAAGGAGTACGGAGCTTTTCATTGGACCTCAAGTGAAAATGTCGTCTGCTAACGAAAATCTGGCAACGGAATCACGGAGACAATGTAGCCAAACTTCCCAGCCCATTTGCAGTACCACGTGCATTACGAGTCGCATTTCGTACCAGCGTCAATAGCTCGTGCTTTCTTAAATACAGTAATTTTAATTACTAATATTGTTGATAGTGTCATCGAGAACTATATACAGTTATTATTTTAAACATATCAGTGACAAACGCTCAATACGCTTTGAATCTCGCGCCACTATGTGGCAACAGAGCTTATAAGGAGAACAACAGAACGTTGCTTCCGGTTTAGTCGGTTCATAACCTGGCTTTAGTATAGTCGAGTGTGCTCACAAGCATTTTAAAAACACAGAGCAGCGTAGCCTATAACCAATAATTTTTTTCAGTGCTACTTATTAGTTATCTGGTCGAGATACTAAAAACATAGTCCGGATATACAGCGAAAAGTGCTGTTCTTTTTAGTGTATTATTTATCGGTTATTCTATGTAATAAATAATCACAAATAAATATTTAGCTTGGAAAAGATAGCAATTGTACATTCATTATTTGAAATAAATAACCATTAATTCGTACTTGAAATTATTATCAAAATTTTATTGCATTAGGCCTATTTTTTAATAAATTGAGCAGTTGATGTTACTGAGATTAAAGGAAATATTATGAGAATAAAGAAAGACACAAGTATGTATGCAGTAGCTCAAAGTGAATCTCGTACAGTGAACTACCAAACGATATACAATATAATAAGTAAGAAGTTCAGCCATTAAAATAAACTAAACTTACACTTTATAATACTACTCAATAAGACAATTATACAATACGTATTTAAGATTTACATTTTGCAGCAATACTGGAGAAAATAAATAATTGGACGCAAATTGAACGTTTTCTATCTCAAAATAAAACTCGTACACACTCCGATAACAAACTAAAATAATGTTTTACCTCAGTAGAAAGTGAAAATAGGCTACAACTTTAATTTATTAATATTTTGCTGGAAATTCTTCATTATTGATAACTTCTTGCAATATTCTTAGAACAGAGTTTACCAAATTTTCACAATAAGATGAAGGAATCTTCGACCATTCTTTTAATATGGCTTCCTTCAACTCATGTTTCTTTTTATGGAGTGCTGCTGTATTTTAACTTTTAATTCAGACCATAATGTTCTATTATATTTATGTCTCGTGACTGAGGTAGAGTTTGTAACACTTTGGGGCAGTTGCAAAGAAGCCAAGTGCGTACTTTCAGAGCCTTATATTTCGGATCATTATCCAGATAAAATTTTAATCTGTTATTTATACCTAGTATCTGCGTCCTGGGCTTCAAATTCTCTTTTTTAAATGTTTATATATACATTCTGGTCCAAAGTGTCCTCAATGAACTCCAAATTACCGAACCCACTAGCACCCACACAACCCAATACTATAACTGATCATCCACCTCGTTTCATAGAGTTCCGTATTTGGCTTACGCTGAACCAAAAAGGTTTATCTTACTCATCAGTCCATAGAAATATTTTACAAATTTCAAAATCCTTATTTATGGTGCTCCTTAGCAAATTCTACTCTTCTCCTCCTGAACGGTTCCTTCCTCGCTACTCGGCCGTGGTAATTGTGTTTCCTCAATACATTTCTAATTGTCTCAGGATTACATTTCTTCCCTAAACACTTTCCAGTCTCTAAAGCAGCGGTGACCAGAACTCGAACGGCAGTGATTACACGCGAGAGACAGTCTAAGACAGACGTCTCCAAAAGCGTACTAGCGAGTAAGCCCCTGAACGGAACCGAAGCCAGTACGTAATGAGCGCGCTTCCCTCACCCATCCCCACCTGTACTGTACTCAGTTTTATGCGTAAACGAAGAGCAGTGGCGGACTGCCATTATCATTGTGTTGGTCGGAGTGTTCCACCGTTTCACAATGTCTCCTAATCATGGACGTAGTACATTCAGGGATGAATAGGAAGATACATTTTTTTTTGTATTAGTGGGGAGAATGGGAAATGCTTAATTTGTTCGAAAATGTTTAACGGAGTGTTAAAATTCAACATGCGACGACACTACTCGACTCTTCACAAAGAATATCATACAATTACAGGCATGTTGGACATGTGAAAATAATTTATTTGAGCCTATATGTATAATTATTGGTTATACATAATAATCAGTATATTACAATACGTTTACACTCAGTTCGGCATGACAAACATATAGTGTCTCGTTTAATTTTAGGTGAAATGCGTAGGTCTACACATATTTTGATAAATATAAAAGAAGAAAATACAAACACAAATCATACACTTGTCCTCAGTCTTAAACAAAAGAAAGCTTCTTCTAGCTATGTTCTAGCTTGGAATATTGGAAAATCAATGAAGCCCTTTACAGAAGCATCATTTGTAAAATCGTGCATACAAGACGTTACAAAAATACTGTATCCAGAACAAAGTCAAAGTTTAAGAAGATGAAATTGTTTCTAATTACAGTCCAGAGAAGGAATTTCAAGATTGTAAATGTAATTGAATCTGAAGTCGAAACCAAATTAACCAGTTTGTAGCTTACTCACTTGCATTGGACGAAAGCACAGAAAGAAATGACAAAGTTCGCCTAGCCATTTTCATCCGAGGAATTAATGAACATTTTACTGTGTCTGAATGTCTTCTAGATGTAATTACTAAATACAACTGCAGAAGATCTTTTCCAGGCACTGGAAGGCACCATAGAACAGAAGAGGTTGAATTTGCAATGACTTGTGTCTATAGCAACAGACGGGGCTCCAGCTTCATTGTATGTCAAAATAATATACAAACTTATGATATTCCTTACTCTTTTGATGTTATTATTTGTAAACATAAGCAGACCTTTGCCGCGATCCCCCACTGACCGCTCCCATCTGTTGAAGTACGAGTCTCTACCCCTTCTCCAGCCTTACAGCACACTGTGTTCGGCGGGCAGCATCGAGAGCACGAATGACGATACGCTTTTTGGAGACCTCTGGTCTAAGAAGTAAGGACAGGTACATGGGATGAAAACTACACTAACATTGAGTTCTCCATCAACCTCGGAAATAAAAATCGCAAGCTTTGCTGTATCAGTAATGTCACTACTGTCAAGAGGCAATAAATATATATGTATATATATATATATATATATATATATATATATATATATATATATATATATATACACATGTTCTTGCTTTTTTTATATTCCTCATGAACACAATCAGAAATTTCTTGAATTCTCTTTTGGATATTTAGTCCAGAAGTGCGCAGTTTTCTAAAATTAATTAACGACTTTCATTGGATAAATTATTTCAGCCACTTTAATCATTACGCTTTTACAAAACTCTCCATCGTTAAGGCTTAAGAGAACGAGCTATTTCGTTCGCCACATTCATTTATGTCATCTTTCTCTTCATGACGATTATTTAACGCTGATTTCAGTTCGCGGAGTTTAATAGTTCGTTTCATGAATACACTAGCACGTAATATTCAATTAGTTTCTCTATATTATTATTATTATTATTATTATTATTATTATTATTATTATTATTATTATTATTATTATTAAATCAATGACTAGTAAATAATTGATAATAGTCATTAAAAGATTAAAAAATAAATTAAACTGGAGATATAGCGTAGTAATTATTTTATCCTTCAACGGAAGATGTAGGCATATATATATATATATATATATATATATATATATATATATATATATTCAGACACATATATAAGAATTATGGTAACACTTTCTGACAAATAATAACATTAATAATAATAATTAATATTATTATTATTATTATTATTATTATTATTATTATTATCATTATTATTATTATTATTATTATTATTATACTTGTTATGCCTGTATAGTGTACTTTAATGTCGCTTCTATATACTACTACTAATTGAACCCCTGAGCAAAGCAACATATTACATTTTCTTCGACAGAACAGCGAATAAATTCCTCTTCCCATTCTGTACGAAACCTTCTGTTCCTGCTCGTAGAGACAGAGGGTTTGTAGAGCGACATGGTACCGACACTGCTTACCTTCAGTATGTGAGCTAGACAGAGAGCAATGTACATGAAACTCCCCTTATCAGTATGAATGTCTTTGATTACACGATGTAATCACGATACCCAGTTTGGTCACCGCTGCTCTAAATCCAACTTAGGTGCAGATAACATAGGATTAGCCTTCACGTTGTTGAGTAACCAACGTTCATCCTTATTACTAAAGACTTTTAAGAAGCTCTCTCTTTGCTAGTTTTCTACTGTTTTTCGTTCTTTAAAACGTTTTACGACATCCTGCACAGTGGAATGCGATCTTTTCACTAACCTGGCGATTTCTCTTAAAGACTTGCCCTGTTGATGGTGATGTATGATCACCTCACGATCAGTTATAGAACTATACACTTTTTTGACGACCCATAGTAGTCTTAAACAAGCAGTTCTCCTTCGGAGTGAAGCACGTTTACAAGGGAGCAACACTTGAGTTCAAATGAGGGATTACATTGTGTGTACTGTATTTATTTCCTTTATAAATGTAGTGTACGAGTTTTAATTTGATCCTGGATTGCTGCGAATAAAAATACATTATTTAGTTTACTTTTAATGTACTGTTCTATGAAAGTAGTGCTTTTAATATCAATTTACAATAATGAAGGCTTTAGAAAATACAGATTTCAGTTCTGTAAATCAAAATATTTATTCTTCAACACATTGAATACTAGTTAATACTTCACTGTACGAGTTTCATTTTGAGCCACTGCACATACTTTTATTACGGACGTCTTTAGTTAACATCATCGTTGAAACTACGTAATTGAGGAATTGAGGGATGCTCTGCAATAACAAGGTATGTACGCACCACCATTAGAAATACAAAACAAATGCACATATCTTGCTGTTCCATGACATTGGTGGCGATTATGAAATGTATTACTGTTTATACACAGCTTATAATACGACTATGTCACAGATTCATTACGTTGATAGTAGACGTCTATGGTGTCGGTGCAGACGTTTAGACGTCACTGAAGGAAACAGTAGATAAGGGTTGGGCACCAAGAACTAATTCTACTCTCTCACGGGGAGCCATATGACTTTTCTTGAACCCCTTTCTTCCCCGCCGAACACCGCGCAGCGTTGATGCCGTCACGGATAAACATTAAGTGTCCCCGTTTAGAGTTTAGATTCGCTCCCGATGCCCAGCCCTGCACTACAAGTATATTCTGAATGTGATGAATCCTAGCTGGAATACTGACTGATGACAAAATATTCCTCCGTAAAGTGAAAAAATCAATGTGAAGGAAACGTTTTGGAAGCAATACTGCAGTAATACTCATAAGGTGATTCCATTGTTTTGGATATATTTTGATTTTAAGAAACCTCATTTTTCCCCCAGTACCTAAAAGTACTAGAGTATACAAGAAAATATACAAATTATATTTCCTTATATCGTGTATTGCATACTTAAATTTTGTATTCCTGTGTTACATCTTAAACCACATTACATTTAGCAACCTTAGAAATAATCTGCAACGTTCTCATGGATATGAATAACAAGGCAAGTTGCATCGTATGACTGCAATAACAAGGCAAGTTGCATCGTATGACTGCAATAACAAGGCAAGTTGAATCGTATGACTGCAATAACAAGGCAAGTTGTATCTTATTTGACTGCAATAACAATGCAAGTTGTATCTCATTTGACTGCAATAACAAGGCAAGCTGTATCTTATGTCTGCAATAACAAGGCAAGTTGTATCGTATGACTGCAATAACAAGGCAAGTTGTATCTTATTTGACTGCAATAACAAGGCAAGTTGTATCGTATGACTGCAATAACAAGGCAAGTTGTATCGTATGACTGCAATAACAAGGCAAGTTGTATCGTATGACTGCAATAACAAGGCAAGATGTATCTTATCTGACTGCAATAACAAGGCAAGTTGTATCTTATTTGACTGTAATAACAAGGCAAGTTGTATCGTATGACTGAAATAACAAGGCAAGTTGTATCGTATGACTGCAATAACAAGGCAAGTTGTATCGTATGACTGCAATAACAAGGCAAGTTGTATCGTATGACTGCAATAACAAGGCAAGTTGAATCGTATGACTGCAATAACAAGGCAAGTTGTATCGTATGACTGCAATAACAAGACAAGTTGTATCTTATTTGACTGTAATAACAAGGCAAGTTGTATCGTATGACTGCAATAACAAGGCAAGTTATATCTTATTTGACAGCAATAACAAGGCAAGTTGTATCTTATTTGACTGCAATAACAAGACAAGTTGTATCGTATGACTGCAATAACAAGGCAAGTTGTATCGTACGACTGCAATAACAAGGCAAGTTGTATCTTATTTGACTGCAATAACAAGGCAAGTTGTATCTTATGACTGCAATAACAAGGCAAGTTGTATCGTATGACTGCAATAACAAGGCAAGTTGTATCGTATGACTGCAATAACAAGGCAAGATGTATCTTATCTGACTGCAATAACAAGGCAAGTTGTATCGTATGACTGCAATAACAAGGCAAGTTGTATCGTATGACTGCAATAACAAGGCAAGTTGTATCGTACGACTGCAATAACAAGGCAAGTTGTATCTTATTTGACTGCAATAACAAGGCAAGTTGTATCTTATGACTGCAATAACAAGGCAAGTTGTATCGTATGACTGCAATAACAAGGCAAGTTGTATCGTATGACTGCAATAACAAGGCAAGATGTATCTTATCTGACTGCAATAACAAGGCAAGTTGTATCTTATGTCTGCAATAACAAGGCAAGTTGTATCGTATGACTGCAATAACAAGGCAAGTTGTATCTTATGACTGCAATAACAAGGCAAGTTGTATCTTATTTGACTGCAATAACAAGGCAAGCTGTATCTTATGTCTGCAACAACAAGGCAAGTTGTATCGTATGACTGCAATAACAAGGCAAGTTGTATCGTATGACTGCAATAACAAGGCAAGATGTATCTTATCTGACTGCAATAACAAGGCAAGCTGTATCTTATGTCTGCAATAACAAGGCAAGTTGTATCGTATGACTGCAATAACAAGGCAAGTTGTGTCTTATGACTGCAATAACAAGGCAAGTTGTATCTTATTTGACTGCAATGACAAGGCAAGTTGTATCTTATGTCTGCAACAATAAGGCAAGTTGTATCGTATGACTGCAATAACAAGGCAAGTTGTATTTTATGACTGCAATAACAAAATAAGTCGGAGTAGGCCTACTTTACTGTTAATGTATCAAAATAATAAATTGAATAACGAGATTTTGACGAATAATACATAAAACTTATAGATGTAAATGTCATGTTTTTTTAATGTCATGTTTTATTTAACGACGCTCGCAACTGCAGAGGTTATATCAGCGTCGGTAGATGTGCCGGAATTTTTTCCCGCAGGAGTTCTTTTACATGCCAGTAAATCTACTGACATGAGCCTGTCGCATTTAAGCACACTTAAATGCCATCGACCTGGTTCGGGATGGAACCCGCAACCTTGGGCATAGAAGGTCAGTGCTATACCAACTCGCCAAGCAGGTCGACTTTTATAGATGCAAACTCTCAATAATACTAATTCAAAGGAGCAGATTTGCAAAGGCCTTTCTTGGTTATTAAAACAATGTTACTTTTACTTACTGCCAAAAACTCATTTTTTTACACATACCTTGTTATGCAAGAGCACCCCTCAATAAGGGAAGCTATTCTTCTTCGCATAATAACTAAATTCACAGTCCCACCAGACCGTTTTATAAAAATCGAAACAATTTTATCCTTGCCGTTGTACAGTTGTAAAAGACCTTAACCATATTCGATTACAAAACATGTCAAGCAACAGATATGCATCGGTGTAGGAATTATGCAATACCAGCTTAACTGGAGTTGGCATTGAGGTCGATTTAATACAATGGCGGGCATTCCTGCGGCATTGCCGCAGTGATGTCAGACCTCAGCAAAGCATCAAACTTACCCCCTACCTTCCTCTTCCCCCATTCCATGAAAATACTGCCCGTGTACGTGGCGGATTATACTGAATTGCTGTACTTCGGAGGTTCATTAGTGATACAATGTCTTTCGCAGAATCATATGAATCGAGAGGATATCACACTTACAAGAAAGGCGGTTCTTTCATTTCTCATGTTTGGGATCAGTTACAAATATTCAGGACGCGAACTTAAATGTGTACATTCTTGAAATAGATCACCTGTTATACGAGTTCAAATAACACAGATTCAGTGATTTTCAAAGGATGGGGAAAGATTTCAATATTTTTGCCACTTCTTTTCATGTTTAAATTGAAAATGTTATCACAGTATTTCAGATAGAGGTACTGGATTTGCAGATTGATGGCTTCTGAAAGCAGAATGTGAAGGTCTACTGGGGGCTAAAATTTTTAAAAGATGTCCAGTACTACATATCCACTGCTTAGACAGTTTGCTTAAAAAATAATGAGTACCGTTATTTCCCATAACTATGGTCCTGGAACATAACTATTGTCCACGATGACGGTATGTATTCATCAACCTACCAGTGCAAACAGCTGTTTTCTAAAGTGAAATTTATAAAGTCCAGCCACAGATCCCGCTTAAGCGATGCTCATCTCCTTGCGCAACTGAAAATAGCATGCACAGATATAAATCCCAATTTCGCAGAAATTGCTTTGAAAAATGATTAATTAAATATCACGTGAATGGACTATTCTAATTACATATGGTAGGTAGGAGTATGGTGGCGCAACTCTCTGTAAATCCGTCACTGCACTGTAGAGTGCAACCCCTCCCATAGTATGTAGTTGCCATTTAAATCCTGTCTTCTGGGTTGCGTTCATTTTGCCCACCACTGATTTAGTATGATGCGGAATACCATTCATTTCTACAGTTACTGTTCCATCACTCTTTTTTTAATAATCTAGTGGCATTTGATATGCCTGTTTAAATCCGTTCCAGTTGTTAAGGACACTTGCCTTTCGCACTCGTATTGTAAAATATGGTTAACGTGAGACTGACCATCATTACCGCAAATATGACATACTATTATATGAAATTAACAAATATCACCGACATGCTAGTATATAGTACAGTCATATTATACTTTAACTTCCCACGTTCGTGGATGGGAGCGGATGCGGCAATGCACAGAGCAGCTGCATGAATGCCAGCGGGGCAGAAAATAAAATTTATGCACTGTACTACCAAACATTTTATCTGCCAGTTACTAACACTATTTCGAAATTTTATATGTATGTGTGTTTGTGTGTGTATTTTTTAAATCAAAAGCCTCATGTACAATTGAGGACTTCACCCGAATAACGGCGTATACGCTTATACGAGTGAGCGCACCTACTATAGCGGCAGTCACAAGCTGTTGCAAGCCGTACTGTAGTAGGCTAGTATTCGATGTTTAAGCCTACTTCAGGTTGCCAGTTGGAGCAGTGAATCATGACCGAAAATATGGGAGAAAAGAAGCTTGTGAAGAAAACTAAATGGAAAACTGAAGAAAGGAAAATGAATAGAAACAGTGGTAAGTCATACACAACTTGTACCGGCAAGGAAATGGAAAAGAAGTTATTTACACCGGTAAGAAGATGATGTATGAAAATGTGTACACATGAAATTTCAAAGGACGATCAACTCTCTATTTTTAAACGCTTTTGGGACATGAGTTCGAAATTAGAATATCATTTTATTACTTCTTGCCTTGAAAGAGTGAATCTAAAAGCTGAGAATCAAGAATAGGGATAACTTGTGGAAATATAGTGTTTTCTATAATGGGGGTAAAATTTGATGTTATCAATACTTTCTATTGAGTCTATTGCAAATTTCAGAGAAACGATTAACAACAGTTCAGAATAAACTGGTTTCAGGTGACATCCTTAATAATAAAAAGGATCACACTTAAATCGTTCTCATACAATTTTGATCCAAAAGTATAAACAAGTGCAATACAGTACATCAGGGGTATTTTCAGCTTGAATCTCATAATCTGCATCATTTGTTTCCTTCAACATTTGGAAGACTGGAATGGAAATGTCGCAGCTGAAACTTTTGACTCCAACACAAATGAACCCAGTGGCCTCTGAAACCCTCCAAGGCTAAGGATTTAAGAAATCTCTTACAGTTTTCAGATGAAGATGGCCAAAGCTGATTGAACTCAATGCTGAATAAAGCCAGGACATCATCACACAATGGTGAAGATGACTCTACCAACAATAGTGATGATGCATAAAGAAGAAAAATACATAAGAACAAGAAAACCATAAACTGAAAATGTAATGTTAATTTGTAGGTCTACTTGTGTAATTATTAAATAATTTTATTCAATATGTTATGGTAAATATATATTTTATTTTGTTGAATTTATTTTATTTTACTTTTTTCAGACAAAATTATTAATAAAGTACGAGATGTTCCCATATATAATTAATTTTCATGTAAAGTCAGACACCTAGAACATCAGAATAATTAAAAACAGTACTAAAACATATTGTCGCCGGAAAAAGGGCGTATACAGAGTTCCATATTATATTTATTTACTAATAGCAGAACATACTATTTGCTGTTATGTTTGAATAATTTTGTTTTAAATATCCTCGAAAGTATTTAACAGTAAAGAAAAACTTTTTCGACGCAACTAAGATGAACCTGACAGCTTACAGACATTGAAATTAGTTTATATCATAACTACATTTTGCCGTATACGCCCTTATTCGGGTGACGTCCTCAATTACTCTGAGTAATACTACATGCACTAAGCTATCTTATAATATTACAATTGTTTACGATCATCTATAATTTACACTTTACAATGTAATTTCAAGATTCGGTGGTTTGTTTTTACAGTTCACCTATTTCCCTCAATATATGGACTACATCTACAGTAATTTTCTGCAATGTACAATCTAAATTTAAGTTGAGATTATTTTGTTTCAACAATTCTTTCTTTTTCCTCTCTTAATATGTTCTAAGGTTACAATTAATTACAGTTATCTACCGTTTATAGTCTACAATCTAATTTTAGAGTGTGATTATGTAGATTAAAGATTACTTTTTTAAGACATTCTAGTTTCACACTTATTTACATTTTCTACAATTTATATTTTACATTCTTATTTACATTTTTTTCCCCCTATAACTGGCTAATTTTCTCGAAATGTATACTATTTACAAATTGTGTAGTTTTCTTTTAATATTTTTTATGAGGGCGTCGTTTTCAGTTCTTAATACAGCTGCGATTAAAGCCTCTCCTTCCTGATCTAACAATTTGCACTTGAACAATAAGTGGTCTACCGTTTGGCATGGCAATGCATTCGGTAACACATCGTGCCAAATAGTCGATCTGGCTTTGCTGTCCACTGTTCCTTTGGTATATTGTTGGATTTCGTCCATTCTTTTGTGGCTGTTTTCATTGGTCATTCGAAATTCAAGTACATACTCAGTGCGTAGAACTGCCTTTTGCCATATATTACTACTATAAGAGCAGAATCTGCGTCAGATTCCTGTTTAATTAGTATTGCGTCTAAGTCTACTTTCCCAATAATTGAGCCTGAATATCATATAAGTGCAGCTTTTAAACATAGTGCTAGTTTCTGTCCAAGATTTTATAATACAATTACAAACCATTTTACAAATTTGAAATATTTTAAAATTGAAGCTTTTAAAAAAGAAATTTATAAACTTATCCATGATATATAATATTAACAAATGCATTTTTTACCTTTTATTTCTGTCGAATACATTCATGTTTTTATTGAATATCACTGACTTCTGTCGGATTGTCAATTTATATTAAAATGTATTTTTTTTTTTTGCTCTTGTGTGTTATTTATTGGTTTGAATTAAGTTACTTACTGCATTTAGTAAACTGTTCCTGTAAATTTTATGTTATACTAACCGTACCCGTGCGCTCCGCTGCACCAGTTAGAAATAAATATAAACTAATTACATAATTAAAATAGGACGTTTGATCCAGGGAACATTCGTGTTTGATAGAAAGATAAATCGTTTAATATGTTACTTAATTTAAATTGCATCCAAATAATTAAAATGCGATCATTTTGGTCCAGAGACACTCATTTGGTGCAATGACAATTCCTTTAATATGTTTCTTAATTTTTATTACATGCAACCATAGTTTAATGAAGATTGACATCATTTAGATTTAATGTGCATATTTTATTGTACTTGTTATAGGCTTCCATTGAATTATGGTAATAACTTAATTTTAACCCCTGTTTTCTACGTATTCAGTAAATGGCGTTTGGCCCACTATGGTTGTGAACCCTTCAAATAACTTAAATTATATTATATAATATTACATATAATATAATATAATATAATATAATATAATATATATTATATTATATATTATATTTATATATATAATATAATATAATATAATATAATATAATATAATATAATATAATATAATATAATATAATATATATTATATATTATATTTATATATAATATTATATTGTATTATATTATATTATATTATATTATATTATATTATATTATATTATATTATATTATGTTATATTATATTATATTATATTATATTATATTATATCAGAAGTTACAGTAATAACATTATAGCATTATGTCCATCTAGAGAAACCACACCTTCCAATGGTGAAATAATAATTAATTATACAAATCGGTTAATTTAGCTTCCGATATTACTCCATACAAACACAGAAACATTCTCTGTAGGCTACCTTTCATAGCTTTCGATTGTTGCTGTCCAAGGCCCCTTATTGACGAAGTCATTTGTTTTTAATTCATTATACGGCCTTAGATGACAGTTATTTTAATTTTAAAACTCATTTATCTCATTAAATATCAGTCCTATCAACATGTTTGAAGGAATAAAACTTATCGCAAATTAGTTTTAAAGAAACTTTTGTTATGTAACATTTTTCACAAAAATCGATAATAAGCGAGATATTTCGATTTATTTAATTCAGGCCCCCTTGTAACACCCCTTTTTAATAATGTATTTTGAATGCCATATAGTCTAAAGCTAAGTTACAACGAACTTAATTTATATTCCAATTTTCATCGAAATCCGTTCAGCCATTATCGCGTGAAAAGGTAACAAACATACAGACAAACAGACAGACATACAAACAAAAATTTCAAAAAAGCGATTTTCGGTTTCAGGGTGGTTAATTGCATATGTTAGGACCAATTATTTTTGGAAAATCGAAAATTACCAGAAAAATTTCGGCTGCAGATTTATTATTAGTATAGATTATTGTCTAAGACCACACCGTTCACGAGCTTGCTTCTTACCGCAGTGACTAGAAACACTTTTGTTTTATAAATTTAATTTGTACTCACTAGCTAATACATAAATATAAAAATATATTAAATATTGTTAAATAAATATAAAAAAATGAATAAATAAATTTTAGGGTTTGTCATAACTACGTTTACTCTGGTATTCCCTTCGCCAGAAGTGAATATTCTGTACCTCTTCGAAATTCCTGTGGGTCCGTTTTGATACATATACGGTTCTTGGATAAATATTATACCCGTTCCATCTGTTTCTGTTAATTTGATGTATGTATGTATGTATGTATGTATGTATGTATGTATGTGTGTATGTATGTATGTATGGTTGTATGTATGTATGTATGTATGTATGTATGTATGTGTGTATGTATGTATGTGCGTATGTATGTATGGTTATTTAACGACGCTGTATCAACTACGAGGTTATTTAGTGTCGAGGGATTGGTGATGGCGAGATGAGGTCGAGGATTCGCCATATATTACCTGACATTTGCCTTATGGTGAAAACCTCGAAAAAAAACCAACCAGGTAATCAGCCCTAGCTGGAATCGAACCCGCGCCCGAACACAATTCTGGATCGGCAGGCAAGCGCCTTATCCGACTGAGCTACGCCAGTGTGTGTACGTATGTATGTGCGTATGTATGTATGTATGTATGTATGTATGTATGTATGTATGTATGTATGTATGTCCGTATGTATGTATGTATGTTTATGTGTATGTATTTATGTATCAATGTACGTACTATAGGTATGTATGCATGAGGCTCATTTGCGCCAAGTTATTATTGAGGTCTTTATTTTAGTTTCCGTGGATTTTGTAGGAAGGCATGTGAAAATGTCAAATTTTGACTTCAAGATGACATCTAGTACAGTGTCCAAGTTGACCACTATGTAGGAAAACGATGAACAGAATGTTTTCAAATATGTTTTCATAAACTCCACAGGTTTCATAGTGGTACCAGAGTAAGTAATATTATTTTGTTAAAGTTTGTATTCCCTATGAAACATTTCTCTCCGTTTATTTGGCCACCGGGAATATGAAGCGACAAAAGATGGCGATATAAATAGCTTCAAGAATAATTTTAAATACAGTAAAATCCCGATATAGCGGGGACCGATTTACCGCGAATTTGTACTTAATGCGGGGAAAGTATGTCCCCTAGTAAAAAACATCATAATATATACAATACATTTAATGGAAACCATTCCTAAAAAGAAATAAATTTAATGCATTAAGCATTTTTGCAGTATAACGAGAGGCATCAGCAGGTGTATGCACAGCCCTTAGTGGAAAGTGACCTTTTCTTGTAGGTTGTAAAATTGCAATCCAAGGAATTTTTAAGGCATAACGGCAAACAATTTCTGCGTTAACAAGTCACGAATGCATTTTTATTTAAGTCTTCTCAAATCTTGTAAAATGGAAGTTAAACTGTACCGTGTTTTTTTGTCTGTGTCATATGTTCTGAGTATTAATTTAATTAAGCGTAAGTACAGTAATGTCACATTAACTGAGTGAAAAGCTTAAAATTATTGAACTTGTAAAAAACGGAGAAACAAAGGCAAAATTGTCGTGGGAATTCGGCATTCCCGAAGGTACAATTAGAGAATAAAGATATCATAAATATACAGAATGAAAATGGCAGTGAAAATGAAGAAAACGACGATGAAGATGTCGGTGATGAAAATGTTGTAAAAGAGAAAGACAATATTCGAAGTGTTACTGAAGTAATATCTCATCTGAATAATATAAGGTCTTGGTTGGAAAGGCAAAATGAACCAAACGGTGTTCATCTCCTCCATCGTCCTAGTATAAAACAATACGCGAAGAAGAAACGCAGTGATTCAGTCCGCCAAACAAAACTTACGAACATTTGTAAGTCAGTGTAAAATTAGAATAAGCTTAATAATTCATAAACAGTCAAGTGAAATATTTCCAAAAACAATACAATAAAAAGTATTATGGATTAAATTGCATAACTGGTGAATGTTTGGTTTAGACTATTTTACAGTACGTATTATATTATTCAAATTCATGTATAGAGTTATAGTGCATTAAATTACCGACTTTACCCATCTCCATGTGACTTGTCATTTCCTTAACACATGGAGTATAATCACTTCCCATATATCGAGGTTCAGCTGTAACGAGGGAGTTAAATATGTCTTCCAAATTTCCGCGCTATATCGGGCTTTTAATGTAGTTAAGCTGTGACAAATGTAATACTGTTTTGAAAATAACTTGGTCAACAAACATATACAATATTCTGAACATGTGAAAGGCACATAAATAAGAATGTCAAGATTATGTCAATTAGAATCTAGTTTTCATTATTAATAGTAGAAACCATAAACTAATTTTCAATCTAAACGAAGTCAACATAATTTTAGAATGCATTTGGGAGTTTTCTGATATTTATAGAGCAATGCATTTCAGTTGTTTGTGTTGTTTGAGCATATATATAAGGCGTTATAAGTGGAGCCCTGCGTTTCGTTACTTATAGGCTCCAAGCAACCCGCAACAGTGTAGGTATGTATTGAGTATAGATTGACAACATCCAGCGCTACTTGTTACCCGTCAAAGGCGAGTGACAGCCTCGCAGATGAGCGCACCGCTTGTCCTGTTTACGAACGCGGTCGGTACAGTCACACTATAGAGGCAACTGAAGCACCAGATACTAACGCAACGTTATGTGATGCGACTACGTGACGTATTTATCTGGATTTCATGGCATCATTTTTTGCTTGGATATAGCAAAAAAATATTTTATAATTACATGAATAAATAAAATTTAAAAAGTTATTCATTATTAGTGGCATACTTAGTTACACATAATTTTAGTTATTTGTTATAAATAATATATTTCACTAAACAAAGTATATAGCGTTCTGCCGATGCATTTATACTCGTAACACAACATCACACTATAATTATGAATATTATCCTATGCAGTAATTACACTTTGAACATAATTCACCGCAATAATATTTAATATTTCTTTTTTTATATAGGCATCTAGAAGGAAGAGATTACATACTATTCTCACGTTCGCGAGCTGTCCAGTCTCTGGCCTACAAAGCGGGACGATCTGTTGCTCTTCACTGTATATGCTGCCGATATTCCATCTTCACTTGCAGTTTCATTAAAAAAACAATGTTATGTTTTATTTAACGACGCTCGCAACTGCAGAGGTTATATCAGCGTCGCCGGATGTGCCGGAATTTTATCCCGCAGTAGTTCTTTTACATGCCAGTTATTCTACTGACATGAGCCTGACACATTTAAGCACACTTAAATGCCATCGACCTGGCCCAGGATCGAACCCGCAACCTTCGGCATAGAAGGCCAGCGCTATACCAACTCGCCAACCAGGTCGACAGTTTCATTCAATGGGGATATATTATCTGAAATACTTTTGTTCCGTATTTTCTTTCGCTGCAGTTTCAGTCTTCGAATCAGCTCTTACGGACGTTGTTGCTTCATCTTCCCCTTGTGATTCCTCACTGTTAGTGATCCCAACGTTAATAATAATATTTTCAATTCCTTCTTCTATCAGTACATCACATCTGAATTCAGTGCATTCAATATTTTTCAGATATTTATTGTTATTATTAATTTGAATTAGTAGTGAAATTCGAAGAAAATGATGTTGCAGTGGACAAAAAATAACCCATATGCAACCAGTTCTAACTAGTAAATAATAATATCAATCACTAAAACCCTGATTTTCATTTGATTCTAATCTATAGACCAAGTTAATTTGCCTATTTTAAATTAAAAATAGAAATACCTACAGAAAATACTCCTATCAGAAACATTTACTTACTTACAAATGGCTTTTAAGGAACCCGTAGGTTCATTGCCGCCCTCACATAAGCCCGCCATCGGCCCCTATCCCGTGTAAGATTAATCCACACTCTATCATCATATTCCACCTCCCTCAAATCCAATTTAATATTAACCTCCCATCTACGTCTCGGCCTCTCCATAGATCTTTTTCCCTCGGTCTCCCAACTAACACTCTATATGCATTTCAGGATTCGCCCATACTTGCTACATACCCTGCCCAACTCAAACTTTTGGATTTAATGTTCCTAATTATGTAAGGTGAAGAATACAATGCGTGCAGTTCTGTGTTGTGTAACTTTCCCCATTCTTCTGTAATTTCATCCCACTTACCCCAAATATTTTCCTAAGAACCTTATTCTCAAACAACCTTAATCTCTGTTCCTCTCTCAAAGTGAGAGTCCAAGTTTCACAACCATACAGAACAACCGGTAATATAGCTGTTTTATAAATTCTAACTTTCAGATTTTTTGACAGTAGAATAGATGACAAAATCTTCTCAGTCCAATAATAATAGGCATTTCCCATATTTATTCTACGTTTAATTTCCTCCCGAGTGTCATTTGTATTTATTACTATTGCTCCAAGATATTTGAAATTTTCCACCTCTTCGAAAGATAAATCTCAAATTTTTATATTTCCATTTAGTACAATATTTTAGTCACGAGACATAATCATATAGTTTCTCTTTTCCGGATTTACTTCCAAACCTATCGCTTTACTTGCTTCAAATAAAATTTCCGTGTTTTCCCTAATCGTTTGTAGATTTTCTCCTAACATATTCACGTCATCCGCATAGACAAGAAGCTGATGTAACCCGTTCAATTCCAAACTCTGTCTGTTATCCTGAACTTCTCTAATGGCATATTCTAGAGCAAAGTTAAAGAGTAGAGGTGATAGTGCATCTCCTACGAGCCGTTCAATGTACAGCCAGGCCGGATTCCTGAATCCACCGAATATAGCCGAGAGAAGCCGAAATCGTAAATCACAAACACTCCACTGTTCGCAGCCAGGCCGGATTCCTGAATCCACCGAATATAGCCGAGAGAAGCCGAAATCGTAAATCACAAGCACTCCATTGTTCGCGAAATGCGAGAGAAACTTCCACACAGCACATTCCTCTCTACTTGTTAAAATAAATGTTCAAATTTCTATGCAAAATAACCGTCGTTTAAAAAAACAAAAATTACAATACCTAATCAAGTTTCCGGTTATGATGCAGGCGTGTTTGTTTTCCTTGTTAAGGAGTAGAAGAAAGGTACTGTTAATTAAAGTTATTAAATTGTAAAAACTACGTCTTTGGCTGTAAACGAAATGTATAATGGTTAGACGGAGGTTATTCAATCTTGGCACAGAGACACGTGTAAATGAATAACACATTCGTATTTATACACGATTTAGGAAACACGTTAAAGAAGTCGATGCTGAAGAAAATCATTTTTATGCCTTGTATTGGTTGTAAATTCCGATAATTCTTGAGAATGTACCCTCATTATCTATGAGAAATGCCATTAGGGAAGGTATGTATGTATGTATATATATATATATATATATATATATATATATATATATATATATATATATATATATATATTCGCAAGGAAAGATGTTTGTTACGTTTGAAATAATGGTTTATAAGAATCTGTTTTATGCGTCCTGGCAGTGCTCACACAGACCTATATATATATATATATATATATATATATATATATATATATATTCTTTGAAGAATTTAATCATCTTTTAATATTTCATAACATAGGAAGGCTCAACGAAAAGTGGACTCTGCTGTTAGTCGTCCGATTTTGTCATTGCTCATCCCAAATGATACGCGTATATAGCATATCCTATTAAATTAAGAAATAAATCAAATCATGGTTTAAAAATTAAATTAATGAATAATAAAGAAATATACGAAATGAATAAATCAGTAAATTAAGCATGATATAGGGCCTACTCACCAAATTTAAATGCACTGCTCCAAAGTGACCACATTGCACTTCCAAACATTCATCGCACTTTAGGATAAAGAACTGCACTGGAATGTTATTAGCCTTTTCGTCTGTAAGTTTTTTTTTTGTTCAAATCAGCACTTTTTATTATGCAGATATTCCATAGATCTGCGCTTACGAGGAAGTTTCTAAGCATACGATTGAAAAGGACTTGTGCTTCGGGATACTTTCGTCTCTCTTCAATTTCTTTCTCACTTAATGTTTCACAATAAAAATTCTCTATATTACACTGAAAGACATTTCACTCTCTATCTTTACCAAATATCAACACTCACAAAATAATGTCACAATGAACCCAATATGTGACCAATACACCTCCACTTCATTTAGTCAACCCGGCTGTTTTAAATTGGTACACAATGCACCACACTACTGAGGACGTTAGCATACACTTGCAGCAGAGATTCAAAAGATTTCACATGAGTATTTGTTAAAATTGTTACAGTTCACAAGCGTCACAAATTAGAAATAAAAAAAACATGTAATTATAATTTCTTGACCTAAGTTAAGTAAAATATCTTGTACTTTTGAAGCGAAAAGAACTTAGGCTACAATATTTAGGAACCAGTAGGGTAATAATTTCATTGCCTCTTATTGAGAAGAGATCCACTCTCATAGACATGGTCAAAATCTGTGTGCACATTTGTCACTAGATTTCCTTTGATTGCTTCTTTTAACATTGCTTTTTGCGTCTCAGTAGGTTTTGAAATGGTTCTTTTAGAGACAGCAGATTTCCTCTTCGTCGAATAGAATCTTTGTCGTTCAATATTGGCATGTGTGGGTTGAACTAAGGAGGGTGCACTGAAATGAAGCGTGTCACTGGATTCAACTTCTTTAGTTTTCTGGCATAACTTCTGTGTTCTGTGAAGGAATCGTTCGGCCTCCTGACGAAGTTCGGGAATAATTTCGTCTGAAGCATTAGCAGCAATGCCAGAAATCATCTCTAAAAGTGTTTGCAGCTTTTGCCGTTCACTCACAGCTTCTTGAATGTGTACAGGTACACTTTGTAATGATCTCATCAGACTTTCAGAATGCTGGTTGAATGATGTGCTACCGTCTTTCTTCGTCTGTGTTGCCGAAATTTCGACCTCATCCTCGAGAGCAAGAACACTCTGTAATTCTGTTTTCCTCTTCACTCGAATGCAAGCGTGAACGTGTTTGCACATATTTCCTTTAATAAGGTGGTCAACGCATGTGCAAGTAAATTGGTGCACGCAGACTTTGCATTCTGGACATGCTAGCGGGCATCCACTACATTCATCACTACTAAAGCACACAGTGTATTGTCCTCTTGATTCATGGGTCGAGTCAACGCTCCATTTAAGGGCTTGAATTTGTCGAACCATTGAATCCGCTACTTCCTCACTTCGTTTGTGACTTTGAGCAATTTTCTTCATTCTGAAAGTTGGTGTGTTTTTTGCCATTCGTATCATTCTATCGAACATAACGTCCCTAGTCAATCGAAGAAGTAATGAAATTATCTTGTCAACCCTTCTGTTCTTTTTTCCATCCATGTAACAATATTTCAGCGTCTTGTGTAAGGCCTCTAAATACATGTTCGTGGTGAGACCTGTTTGGAGACGATAGCAGAAAGCCCACTGCTGAGGTCGATTGGCATAGGTACTACGAAAGTATTCGCCAAACGCCTTTGTATCAGGATCGTCATTACAAGAGGATAGGAATGCAAACATTAGCTCTTGAAATTCATCTTCGTCTGTAAGTTCTAACAACATCCTGCATGATTTATAAACTTCAGACTGCCTCATTGGGTCTTTAATCCTATTCAAGTTTTGCCTCCAATTCTTGTCAATATGCCATATGCATAATAAGTGCTGGTCCGGCTGACCCATTACCTCTGTCCACGCGTTTATATAAGAGGGAGAATCATCAGACATGAACACTTTGTTGTGTATTACGCCTGTCAAATTTCTCACGGAAGTAAAAAATTGCACCATCGATAATGAATCAATTCTGTTGCTTATGCATTCTGCACCTGCTCCATATTCATCCACTGTAAGCAAAGTTGTGATTTGAAAGTCATGTTCAGTTGTGCCATGTGTGCTGTCAATACAAATTTTATCCATTGCAAACTTTGAAAACTCTTTTTTGTAGGGTGTCATTAACACCAACATAAAGTCATCTCTTTTGAGGATGCCGTCAGGACTTTCAGCTCCCTGTGGTTTATAGTAGAGTACAGGACTGTCAGCTTCCAAAGTCTTCTGGTCTTCAACCCAAATATGCACACTCAAGGCATCATTACTGTGTATTTTATCGGTGTCCAAATCAAAGTCTCTCACAACATTTCGCAGATCTTGTTTATCTATCATGTGGATTCTCTCTACTTCATGTTTTGTAGCCACGTCATTGCGGATATCATCTAGTATGTGCTCAAAAGTCACTCCGTTTTTTATTTTTCCAACTAGAATGCTTCTCTCTTCTTTTGAAAGTCGTAAATACTTGACTGACATGAAGTGGCCTGCATGACTATTGGTGTACTCTACATGGATTTCTTCCTCATTTGTTGTCACTTTAATACGAGCTGGACAACACTTGTCAATCTTCTGTGATTCTCTCCATCTGATCCCTTGTGCTCCGTTGGCGTTGCCTCTGCTTACTCCGGATCTGTGGCAAACATAGTAACTTATGTTCCCTTTCGATGATCGCTTCACAAATGATGCCATATCATCCTTCTCTTGCGCAGTCTTCCAAGCTTCAAATTCTGCACAACAAAGACAATAATGAAATAGAAGTACCTGAGTTACTAACTTACTTACAAATGGCTTTTAGAGAACCCGGAGGTTCATTGCCACCCTAATAGAAGTAAGTGAATGCTATAAAATCGTTGTTTATTATTTTCTTTTATATTAACACTCACCTTCATGGGAACTGAAAGTTAGTGACGAAGTTTCAATAGGGAAATCATGGCTGTTCTGCAGATGTTCGTGTAGGAATGTATATGTGAGGAAGCAGTCATCACAAAAAGGACAAAGAAGCTTGGGAACAGCATAGATAAGAGACTTAGCATGCTTGCGTTGTTTGTGTCGCCTCATAGTGCTTATGTCAAAAAATATTTGACTACAATCATCACATTGCACTGTTTTCGTTATTTTTACTGGTTTTTCTGCAGTTTCTTCGGACTATCCTGATGATTGTGCACATGATTAAGTAAATCTTTTTCGGTTTTGAAGACAGTGTCACATCTGTAAAAACAATATTAGTACTGTATGTAGGTAATCATAAAATAAATCAATAAAGAAGCTATAGAGATATAGCTTAGTCTACTCATATGTTGTCCTAAAACCAGAGACAGACAAAACTCTAGAATTTTCAGACGCCAGTTCCTTTTTTCAAGAGCCACTGCATTTTACTTGCACATGCAATGAGAAAACCATTCGAGCTAAGATAAAGATACATTTACTTAAATATATTCAACAATATTATAATTAAGTAATAAAACACACTTCACGCTCGAACTTTCTAGGAACGCTTTTATTAACATTACATATTAGTCGTAGCGACATAAAAGAAACAGTGGCGGCACCAGAACTTTCAAATTGGGAGGGCACTGGGGTGGGCAGACCAAAAATGTATGTGAAAAAATGCACATTACAGTCTATAAAAATTACTTATTCGCACGAAGACACAACAGTTTCAATCATTTTGTACTGTTTACATTGATAGATTTTGGATTTTCCACCCCTTTACGCCTATACGCTCGTTTGAGGTTTGTGTGATCAAAGTAAAAACAAAAAACAGACAAATCAATCTCATAATTGTATTACCAAAAAAATCCCAGGATATCAAATTGTACTTCGATTAGGGGACTTCAGATTTTCTTCCTACTCTCAGAACTTACCCCATGGGGTGTCCTGGTGAAGTAAACTTTTCCTTTCTTTCGTATCAAAGAACCTCTCTCTCCCATTCCCCCAGAACAGAAAAAAACTCTTTATCGGTCGTATCCCAGAACCAAATATTACTGCTTTTTAGTGATTGAGGGATGAAATCAAAGGAGGAGTGGTTTGTCCGAATTGTGTTTATTTCTTGGCTGTAAAAGTTATAAGTGTGAAAAATTTGGTAAATATTGGTTAAAATGTGTAAATTTGTATAGAGAACATAGATACATACAAGTAGATACTCACTGTACTTTTGACACGCATTTATAAGTTTCGCAATAAACTGTAAGAATGTGTGCCTGACTACGAAGTCCGACTGCTACAGGGCACTAAATAAAATTCATAACAAACTCGACTAATAATTTCGAAGCAAACAATTTAAGAGACTGCACTTGTCACTGGCGCTGAAGTGTAGGGTTGCAAAATAAACAGCTCAACCAGCAGAGAGACGATAAAAACTAATGTAATGCCTTAATTATAACGTTCTTTATATTAGAGTGAATCAAAGAGATGTAATCTTGTAAAGTTCATTATGGAGTCATTATTACATCGGTTGTAAAAAAATAATAAATTGTACTAAAAATAATGATTTTTTATTTAAATCAGATTTATTTGATTTAAATCGAATTTTTTTAAATTAAATTTTTGTTTATATAAATAATTTTAAATTATTCTCAGATTGGTGTATGCTTCAGTGTTTATGAAGTGCCTGGGATGAAAAATGAAAACTGTATATACATGCTGTGTTTTAACAATAATTTGAATTGGAATGTGATAGGCCTACATGACAACATATTTGAACCAGTTCTTCTGTCTTACAGCTGAATGCAACAGAAGGATCTGTTTGTAGAATAACAAAATTTGGCAACTTGTTTATCTAAGTCCTCTTTCTATTTCTCATTTGTTCGGATGACAAAGGGACTAAGTTTACTTCGCTTAATTTTCAGAGATAGTCCCTCAGTGGATAGTTGATCCGTAACGAATGATTTCTTTCGTTTTGATACTGAAGGTGCAACTATTGGATCTGTCTCTCAATTTTTATTTTCATTGTCAGATATTGGAGTAGGCCTATCCTAATTTTTCCTTGTTTATCTTTTATGCTATTACATTTTTCAATATGTAACTTCATTGTAGCAACTAATCCCTGCATTTACAAACCATATGATTTGTATGTAGTTATCATGCCTTTTCCACTTGAAGTGGTAGAAAAAATTATTTATCTCCAAATTGGATCAAGTTTTCGTGGTCTGAATTCCCCATTTTAAGTTAACAGCAACGTCAATGCTACACTTTTACAAATAGAACAACTTAATACACTCAATAAAGTGACTCTTCTCTTAGCATAGCTGTTACTACTAGATGTTAAACTCAAAAGTGACATAAAAGGAAGCTGGGGGGGGGATTTGAACAACAATGGACTACAAGCATTAGACAATTATAAGAAAGTGAACTGATTTTAATTATTTATCCATTAGGTATGTCATTGTTAGGGTTGCCAACCCTCTTGTATTTCCCGGGATCTCTCGTATTTGCCCCCAATTTTTATGTCTCCCGATTCTCGTTTTTTCCTCTGCGAGCATTTTTCTCCTATATTTTTGCAAATGTAAAAATCTTTATTCTAAACATTTAATTTTCCCTTGAATGATGATTTATTGTATATGATAAATTAATTTTGTTTTCCAGAGATGCATTAAAATGTGAAGCCTTTGTAGAGGTAATGCTCGCCAGAAATTGGTTTTAGAGCTCACCTGTTTAAAATCAAACAATATTAATATTATAAATTTGTAAAAACTGGCTAGTTTCATTCTAAGTATACCAAGTACTAATGCTTATACAAAGAGGGTACTTAATCTGATGAACAATAATTGTACAGATATTGACAACAGGCCCACGACACATCTAATCAAATCAGAGCTGCAAACTGCAGTCGACTTCAACTATTACGCGAGACAAAATCTATCTCAAAATACTCTTAATTTAGGCCTAAATCTAGCTACCAATTGCATTATATATATTTTTTTACTGAACTGAATTATTTGTTAACTTTCTATGTGAAATTTTGTCGATTCCTTACTTTCCCGTATTTTCTTTTTAAAGAAGTTGGCAACCGTAGTCATTGTTAACAATAAATAGTGTGTAGGTCTATCTGTAAATGAGTAGCTACTTCAAAAATTAATATTAAACATAATTTAAAAAATAATAATTCACTGATAAAAATAATTTGATTTAAATCAGTGATTTATGTAATAAAAATCAAGTGATTAAAATCATGATTTATATTGTTCCGTCCTGTGTTATATTATTGAAGCGATTACTACTATTTCGTGATGAACAATATATAGACTATAATAATTCATATAATATTTATTTTCATGTTGGGGGATTAAGAGTAGGCTCTAATAAATTTTGGGCTGGAGCCCACCAAGACCCTCCCGCTGGCGCCGCCGCCGAAAAAAAATCGTAGTCTTAAAATTTTAACACAATAAAACAAACTCAGGCGCCACTTAAAAATTTATCGACCTGGCGCTGGGATTTGTCTACCCCTGCCTGAAATAATGTTGTAAAAACTTACGTTTCACAGGAATGAGTTGCCTGGTGAAACTTCCTAACATGCTTCTTGAGATTCGTGGCTGTTGTGAATTGCTTGTCACATGCTTCACACTTAAAGTCCCTCTTCCTTAGCTGAGACTGAACGCCATGTACATTTCTTTTGTGTTTCAATAAATTCGAATTTGTGGTGAACGCACGATCACAATATGCACATGTATACTTTCCTTCCATTATGTATAACAATAACGCGAAATACTGGTAACACCTGAGCGCCAAACACGTGTAAAGTACGTCGCCTACTCGCTACACGACACGCTTTAGTCCCGGTCAACTTCGGCAGTTTTCGTGTTGACTCGGATTGGTTCGGTGGATTCAGGAATCCGGCCTGGCTGTACATTGAATGGCTCGTCATCTCCTTGCTTTAGTCCACAGTGAATTGGAAAAGCATCAGATAGAACCTGGCCTATACGAACTCTGTTGCAAGTTTCACTGAGACACATTTTAATTAATCGAACTAGTTTCTTGGGAACACCAAATCCAATAAGAATATTATATAAAACTTCTCTCTTAACCGAGTCATATGCCTTTTTGAAATCTATGAATAACTGATGTACTGTACCCTTATACTCCCATTTTTTCTACAATATTTGTCGAATACAAAAAATCTGATCAATGTTTGGTCTATTACGCCTAAAATCTCTACGTAAGAGTTAATCTTCTGATTAGAATATTGGACAAAATTTTGTACGACGTCAACAAAAGTGATATTCCTCGAATGTTACCACAGTTATTCTTGTCCCACTTCTTAAAAATAGTTACAATAATGGACATTTAAAGAAAAAAATTACCTACCTTTATTGCTTTTGTCCAAGAAGAACCATTTCCATTATATAACAGAACATCTTAATAACACTTGTAATAACTCGTTGAAGCTATTCTTTCATATTGTAAAATGTAACAATAGTGGACATATGAGTTTTACAGGATTGTTCATTAATATAAGCTTAGTGGTTTTACCTTTTAGTTTAAATAGAGACGCAAAAAAATCTTACGTGATCAACACATAATTTCTCCACTATATCATATAGTGATGATACTAAGGGCACATGTGGAAATAAACCATTAATACAGACAAAATGTTAGACAATAAGACTTAAAGTAAAAGGATTATTTCACTATATTATGACTTGTATTCCACCCACACACAATCCGTAATACCAAATGAAAATTTACGTTTTTCTTTTTTAGTACCGTTTCAGAAAATAAAAATTATAGAAAAGAAGTAACTTAAGCCCCATTGACCATGCACCGAAAACTTATGAAAAAAAAAAAAAAAAAAAAAAATTCATTTTAGGTAGGCCTGTACGATAATTTTTAGATCTCCTGCGGTTAGGTGAAAAATATAATCAGACATCTAGAATTTTTACAGGTTATAGTAGAGACTACAAGACAACTTTTGTACACTCTTACGTTTAGAATTTCGGAATTTTCTCGAGACGCCCTAGTGTAGGCCTACAGGCCAACTGGGAGGGAACACGAATGTACTCACTGCCATAGCTGATAAACAATTAAGTTTTCAGAACCGCCGAGTACTCACTCTTCTTCGATGGGTAATAATTCAAGTTTGTTTACGAAAACAAAACACAGCTAGGCAGTTGAAAATGAGTGCTTCAATTGAAGAATTTGGTGGCGAGCACGATAGTAGAAAGATTATTATTAGAATTTAAATGAAGATGAAAATACTTAGAGCCAGAGGAACCTGCCACTGGAAGGACTTCAAATCTATTTATGTCACTGCATTGATATAATTTTACTACTCGTATTTTATTGATGTACACAGATTAACGCAGAAACTTTAATTAATTATCACTATTTCTCAACATTTGTTGAAATGTTCGTAAATATAGCGGCAAATACACTTTACAAATCAACGAATTATTCAGTCGCCTTTATCTCAAAACTATGATTTTCGACTTAGTGTATTTCACCAGTAGGCCGACGATATATGAAAATAACGATGCTTGTAGATGAATACAATCGAAAACTTATACAGGGTGGGGCATAGAAACCAAGTTTTTTTTAAATAATCATAAAACAATTCATTTTTGTTTTCCACACATTTTATTCGTAGAACAACGTTTATGAGAACATACCATTTCAATTATGAGCGGATAATTACATCTGGCATGTGATGTCCGTCTGTGTTGACGCATTGTTTAAGGCGCTGACGAAAATTCACCTCTATTCTTTCCAGGGGATCTCTGTTGATTTGGGTGATGTGTTGACGTACTGTGTCCTGTAATTCATCTGATATTCGGGGCTTATCCTCGTTAAACACTTACCTTTAAGTACTCACATAGAAAAAAATCACGTGTACAGGTCAGGGGGCTGAGGGAGCCATGGAACATCACCAATTCTCGAAATGAGACGATTGGAAAACAGGAGGCAAAGAACTGCCATTGACGCTCTGGAGATATGCGCCGTGGCCCCATCTTGCTGAAATCACCCATCTTGTATGGGTGCAAAATCCGTCTTACCGTATGCTTGCTGATTCCAAGAGCAGTTGCATGTCTTCGAGCAGAGCGGCCTGGGCTGCGCAGTATCGCTTATCTGACTGAAAATTTTCTAGAGTACGCACTCTGTGTTGGGGGCCGGGCGATTTATTCTTCAGTATTGTGCCTTTTTTTTTTTAGATTTTTTAACTCAACATAAGATTGTGTCACGCACGGGAACAGAATCATTGCGATTAATATTGAATCTGTAGCAAAACTCACGCCGTATCGAGATCACCGACTCGCTATTTGTAACAAAAAAAATCATACGCAAACATGCGTCCACTGCTCCATGATGCCGACTGCAGGTGAAATGCTATGAGCCACGGAATGGACTGTCACATGCTGCACGTCTCTCCCTTTCATAATGACCGAGTACAAGCCACTTAAAAAACACTTGGTTCCCATGCCCCTCCCTGTGCAATGAGACCAAAATTACAAGGCAATGAATATTTATCCAGATCCATCAACATAACAAAATTAATATTTGTGGCTTAGGACATCTGAACAACGTTTTCTTGAAGAATTACGAGGGTCATTTCATAAATAATGCAAAGGTTGGCAGAACTGCAGATTGAGTGACGCAATAACACTGAAAATTACGTCAGTTGCAGTTGAAAGCTTGATAAAGAAGAGCGTGTTTTGTATCATGAAAAGCGTATATCGCCGCGGCCTCATGCTTAACATGCCGGCATCATACAATAACGTGTGATATGCTTTTAAAACATAATTTTGCCGACCGATTGTTGCCCTGTAGTTTCACTCTAAGCATCACGTTGTCACGTCTACTTCCTCCATAATAATAAGCACTAGTTTGTTATATTGTTAAATGGCTATTATTGTTATTATTGTTATTATTATTATTATTATTATTATTATTATTATTTATTTATTTATTTATTTAACTAGCTAGCTAGGAGTACAAATTAGATTTATGAAACAAAAATGCTTCTAGCCAATACCGTAAGAGCCAGGATCGTGTACGGTGTCGTCTTAGTCAATAATATAACACAAAATTTACAAGGACAGTTTATTAAATACAGTAAGTAACTTAATTCAAAACAATAAATAACACACAAGAGCGAAAAAAAGAAGAAAGAGAAAAAGAGAGAAAAAGACACATTTAATATAAATTGACAATCAGACAGAAGCCAGTGATATTCAATAAAAACATTAATACAGTCGACAGAAATAAAAGGTAAAAAAATAAATTTTGTTAATGTTACATATAACGAATAATTTGATAAACTTCTTTTTTAAAAGCTTCAATTTTAAAATATTTCAAATTTGGAAAATGGTATGTAATTTTATTATACATAAAGTCTTAGGCCGATACTAGCACCATGTTTAAGAGCTGCGCTTGTATGACATTTGGGCTCCATTAATGAGAAAGTAGACTTTTGTCTTCGAGTACGATATTCATGTCGATTAGATTTATATTTTATTTGATTTCTGTCGTAGTAAGTTAGTGCAAGGCAGTTTATTTGAAAAGAATAAAATTAACCAGAAAAATTATTTAAATGATTTCATACAGTATATAAAATTAAATATAAATATTAACATACGGAATGCTAAATAAATTTTACAAGAGAAAGAGTTCATTCAAAGGGCTGCACTCGGGAAGAGCACCCAAAACACTCATTGCATTTGCGCGTTGAATTGCAATACTTAAACCATGACGAATAGAAAGAAATACAGTAGTGGTCGCACTCTGTTAATTCAAACGGCCGATACCACGCGGCGCTAGTGCAGAGTTCGCTCAGTCTGTTCCGTCTGTAAGTACGTAAATACAATTAACATAAGTTGCACTGTTTACCATTCGCTCCATATACGTACGTTACTGGCATTGTACTTATAACATTAAAGACTATTTGAAAGAAAAACGCATTCATATACATCAAACTGTAAAACAAATAATATTTTTAATATGTAAAACTTGACTCAGGCCTACTTGTAGGCGTGCAATATGTGCTCACCAACAGTTACTTGTCCAACACTTTGGAGAATTTACGAGATGATTTGGCGACCCTCGGAGTTTGAAGTTCTCGCCGGATTTGTTTCGTCCGGAAGAAGCACCGACATTTCATATAGTGAACAATTAGTTTCGGTATGATATCCATGGTATGATCCAAGCAGCATCCTGTTCCCGGTGGCTGAATTACAACTGAGGTAATACTGTCTATGCACTCGTGAAATACCGTATGTCGCCCCACATTCCATTGCTCAATTTTTCTTTTATTGTCTTTTCTGTTTGCATAAGCATATGAAACACGCTCTTCGAAGGATGAGTCAGGAAGGAGATGTCACGGTCAGATTCATAATCCTTTATTTCTGTCACCGCGGAATACGGTGATTTGTGTCCACGATGACGAAGGGAGCGAGCACATTGGTTACATTGAATAAATTTAGAACTATTTTTCACCACGTACCCAGCTAGGTGATATATCAAGCATTTCTCTGCGAGAGTAGCTGAATTTTCTAATTCTGGAATAGCACTTTCCCAATCTTGAAATTCGGAATCATGCTGAAGGACAATTTTTTGTTTAAGATTTTTTTTCCGTCGATGTTTTTATTTCTTTATTACGCTGTTCTACATTTCGGGATAGTAAACGCATTTGGTTCACGAAAGATGTCAAGAGCGCATCCGATTTTGGTTCGCAGTTACCCCCAGATGACAAGGCCTGTTTTATAGGGACCTAAATGCATTGCAACATATGTAATTGGAGGAAATCAATAGTTGAAGGATGGTCGTCGCAGCTCAATGATCGCATGATTCCGTAATGGCATTCCAGGGGATCTTGATGTAATTTTGCAGTTAACACATATCGGAACCCTTTGCTCCAAAGAAATTCACACAATTCCAGTGTACTTTGAAGAGAAACTTTCAAAGATTCTATGGTTCTGTCAGATGCGAAAGTATTGTTTGTAGTGTTGATGGAATGGAGAAAATTGATGAGGATGGTGTGAGAATTCGAACCTTTATAAAGACCTTTAATGGGAATACTTGAATTTAAGCAATCTGCAACTTGATTTAAATCCCTTGTAAATTGTTCAGTGCTTTCGCTGCCTTCGAAACCTGATGTACAAATTTCTCGATAAAATTTCAAGTCGTTGGCTAAACTGTTGCTGAAGAACTGAAAGGCTAGTCTTGCACTCATTTATTGAAAGGAAGAGGGTTCTGTATGTGCTGAAGACAGTTTAGGACACACTTTAAGCCCTTTAGATGCTGAAGAATCTTCATTATACAGCAATTTATAAAAACTGAAGTATATTAATTCGTTCTTACAATAAACGACGTTTTTACAATTAAAATTGTTTCCTATACATTTTAAGATATGAACGAAGTCAGAAAATGCCCACAATTTTCTTTCATTGTCTGCAGGATTTAAAATAAAACACTTAGACTGGCCCTTCTTTCCACTTATGCCTAACGATTTCCAAGCTTTCTTATTTGTTTGGCTTCCATCACATGTAAAGCCTACAACTCTTGCTCCTGCTTCCTCCAGTTGCAAAATTACTTGGATGAATATTTTTGCAAGAATATCCCCAGGTGCAGCATTTCTACTGGCATAAATCGCGACGGGTTGCACCCAGCTTTGCAAGAAGGGAATAAACATGAACACCAAAGCGTGGTTTGCCAGTTGATGTTTATGAGTGTCTGGTGTTAGATCCCCGAAATCAACGAAACCATCTACATTAAGTGACGCATTATTAAACTGAATTTCTTCCCTAAGTTTCACTTCATCGAATATTAATACACCGCATTTATTATTTTCGTCATCTTTGTAGCACTGTGCAATAGCATCAGTGGCGTGTGAATTTACTCCATAGGCGCATTTAAGTCCCTTACATAATTTCCTTAAGTGTTTTTCAGAAGGGAGTGATAGCAATTCATGTTGTGAACAATGTCTGTATCCTTTAGGTGATTTTATTTTAAGCAATAAATTTTCTAGAATGAATTCACTGCTGTACCTAATTCCATTAGGATTCTTAATATTACATTTTTTTAACATGGTATCTACTACTATTTTCTGCTTTTTGCTGAGACCTGCAGTGTCCTTATAATGCAATTCTGTACTTAACTTCGCTTTCTAAAGCGCTGATTCTAGCTTTGGCTGATGACAGACAGACCTTAGCGCGCGTTGACTTCCGATTTACATATCTCAGTTGGTTTTTCAGATATGCTAATGTTTTCTGAGGATCAGAAGCTACAGTTAGTTCTTTATTAATAGTAGAAGAAGAAGATTGAATATCAACATAATTCGGTTCACCTTTTGTTTCCGGAATATCTGTCATGCTTCTCTCAGGAAGATAATCTTCATCCTTTCTTTCTTTTACGAGGGGTTGTGGATTCTTCAATTTTCCGAATTGGTCGTTTTCGGGATTTGATAGGCGTTGAGAGGTACTTGGCCAGGTTCGGAAAAATATGAGGAACTGCACCTGGTTTTAATTTCCACTTCAGTCTCGGCAATTCAACTTTTTCATTATTCACAACGAACGCGTCTACTTTAACAATAAAATCGTCCGAGAAATGAGAGTCACAAATAGAACTTGTTCGCGACAATGGCCTGTCTTTTCTTGGGACCGCCCTTACCCATTTATAAAATTCGTCCTTGTCCTTGGGAGGGATGAAAAAAGTGTTTATTGGCTACCTTTTCGCCATATTCCGCCCTACAACCCGGAACAAAACATGAAAGAATTGCTTCAAATATAACAAGACAAAAACATAATAATCTCGTCCTTTAATAAATAAATCGTGAGTTACTTCACTTGTCACTCGTGTACGAATAATTGCAGATTAGTTTATTGGCACTTAAAGCATTTAACACATTTAATTAATTCGCTTCCAACTGAGCAATACCGATCGCAGCGCCACTAATTCTCTTGGTCACCGTCGACAATGCTGAACAGATAGGAGTGCGCACACTTCTTTCTATTCGTTATGCTTAAACGTTTACGCAAATAAGTAGTGCGACGGTCACTGGTATGTTGGAGATCAAAATTTGGCCGATTTGAGATACCAAAACTTTACCGTCATGACACCAAGGACCGAAGGTCTCCACAGCAAAGGGGACAAAGATACAATTGTCTAAAAAATGAGCATACTTATTGACTTTTTTTTCACGGCTAGTTCGGCAGCAGATGCTGAGCGTCTGGAGGTATTCGGCAAGTGAGATGGAGCTATACTAAAAGCCAGGTTATGAACCGACTAAACCGGAAGCAACGTTCTGTTGTTCGCTTTCTGAGCTCTATTGCCACATAGTGGCGCGAGATTCAAAGCGTGTTCAGCGTTTGTCACCGATATGTTTAAAATAACTACTGTATATAGTTCTCGATAACACTATCAACAATATTATTAGTAATTAAAGCTACTGTTTTTAAGAAAGCACGAACTAATGACTCTGGTACGAAATGCGTCTCGTAATGCACGTGGTACTCCAAAGGAACTGGGAAGTTTGGCTACACACTCTCCGTGATTCCGTTGCCAGATTTTCGTTAGCAGACGACATTTTCACGTGAGGTCCAATGAAAAGCTCCGTTCTCCTTCCCCCCTCCGCCCCGCCATACTTAACGTGTCATCGCTGCACAGGCTACCCCTCTAACCCGCACTTTCCTCTCGCCCTGCCAACTACTTCCTGTTTAGTCGGTTCATAACCTGGCTTTTAGTATAGTGTCAACGTAAGTGGAGTCCCAAATTAAAGATTTTCCTCTAGACCATGTAATTAAGGTGAGAACTGGCCGTTTACTATCCGCGCGACTAATATATTGGGGACAAAACATCTAGAAGCTTAAAGACCGTTACTTTTAAGAGGTCCGACCACCCCCTCCTCCCGCACTAGCAGGTACGGTACCATTCATCTGCAAAAGATTTTCTGAACGGAAGTTATTGTATTGTGAGAGCGCAGCTGGATCAGTGAAAGTAAGTGGTCAACATTTTCAGTTTGTAGTGCAACGAACAATTCTGCTGTGTGTGAGTTCTTCTGTAGTGAGTCACTGAAGCCTCTAGTTGTTCTGTCACCGGTATACCTGGTGGTTCCAAAAGAGACGGGATGCCACAAGAAGTCAAAGATCTTTTAATGATATCATTGAGTGATGTATGCTGGGAATGCGACCCTTTCTCCTCGCACAGCTGAGTGCATGTTGGCCGTAAATATCAGCAATTCCTCCTCAAATACATTGGTGTGGCTGGCAGAGTTTACAACCAAAGCGTAAAGCCATTGCGATTTTAAAGGATGTACTATCTATTAAAGTGCCGATGTGAGGAGAAGGTAATGCGTGTAACCAAGCTCCAGACTCACTCTCTTGAAGAGCTAGGAGACGTGCAATGTTTTGTTCGGATTTGAAAGAAGAAAGGAGTTAGTAAGTTAGTAAACTATATTTATAATTTCTTCAATAGTTGTTATATTACAATCTGTATAAATTAAATTTGTTGAGTAATCCATATGTTTGGTTAGACAAATTTTTATTAATCTTCTAATGTAATAAAATTACTGCATTACGTACAGATGATGCTACTCCACCCCAATTTATTATACCATAGTGTATTAATGATTGTATCAAAGCTAAAAATATTTTTCTCAATGCTCCTTATGAATTTAGAAATTGTCTTTCTTATTATACAAATCTGGCTTTCAGGTAGTAGCTCCCTGTAAAGCAGGTTTGAATAATTTCAAGGAAAAATTGTTCCGGGGCCGGGTATAGATCCCGGGACCCTTCGCTTAGCGCGCGAACGTTCTTGCGACTGAGCTACCCCAGGAACTATACACGACACCGTCACAATTTTTTCTTTGTATCCACACGACTCAAATGAGCTGACAAGACGCCAGAACTCAACTTTGAATGCACACAAATACTTGTGTGACTTTAAATTGTGGCTTTCTGTTAACGTACCTCCAGTAACGAATGTATTATACAAATCTGGCTTTCAGGTAGTAGCTCCCTGTAAAGCAGGTTTGAATAATTTCAAGGAAAAATTGTTCCGAGGCCGGGTATCGATCCCGGGACCCTTTGCTCATCGCGCGAACGCTCTTCCCACTCAGCTAATTTGAATAATTTCAAGGACAAATTGTTCCGGGGCCGGGTATCGATCCCGGGACCCATCGCTTAGCGCGCGAAAGCTCTTCCGACTGAGCTAATAATTTCAAGGAAAAATCGTTCCGGGGCCGGGATCGATACCTGCTTTACAGGGAGCTACTACCTGAAAGCCAGATTTGTATAATACATTCGTTACTGGAGGTACGTTAACAGAAAACCACAAAAAGTCACACAAGTATTTGTGTGCTCTCAAGGTTGAGTTCTGGAGTCTTGTCAGCTCATTTGAGTCGTGTGGATACAAAGGAAAAATTGTGACGGTGTCGTGTATAGCTCCTGGGGTAGCTCAGTCGGAAGAGCGTTCGCGTACTAAGCGAGGGGTCCCGGGATCGATACCCGGCCCCTGAACAATTTTTCCTTGAAATTGTCTTTCTTATACCTGTACACATGAAATCAATTTGTTTATCCCAACGTAAATGCTGATCTATAATAATTCCTAAATATTTGACTTGTGTGGAAGGTGTTAGATGTGGGCAGTTTACAATAATTATTTGGTAATTCATTACATGAAACATTATGTATTACTAAGTGATAATTATTCATAGGTGAAGATAAACCTTTCGTTGTTAAAGAAAATGGAATATAGGTAGTTGTATTAATATTTAAGGACAGGAGACTAGAGTGAAGCCAATTTTTCACTACTTTTAATTCCATTACTAGCATTTAAATAAGTGTTATCCCAATTATCCCCATTAAATGTTAGTACAGTATCATCTGCAAAAGAAAACATATTACCACCATATTTCTTTAGATAAATTTTCAACAAATTATTAATATATATTATAAATAAGATTGGTCCTAATACTGTACATTGTGGAATTCCAATATCGATCAATTTATAATTGCTATAATAATTGTCAATTTTGACTTCTTGATAACTATTTACTGAATATGAACGAAAAAGTTTGAGTACAACTTCTCTAGTACCAATATTTTCCAATTCTGAAAGAAGGATATAATGATTAACTGTATCAAACGCTAAGTTTATGGACAAGCATATTGGACAAGTCTATGCTGTTTAAGTGATGAAATAAGCATGAAGCTATTTCGTTTGTGTCCTTATGCTCACTTTCAAGCCAAGTATAGATAAATATGTTTGCAGAAGTTTATGCATCGCTTGAAAAGCCAAGGCAGATTGTGAA
This sequence comes from Periplaneta americana, assembly GCF_040183065.1. NCBI lineage: Eukaryota > Metazoa > Arthropoda > Insecta > Blattodea > Blattidae > Periplaneta > Periplaneta americana. The sequence goes on from NC_091127.1 coordinate 120,788,758, forward strand.
GTTATAAATGTATAACTGACGAGAATAATATATCTTTTGATCTGGAACTTTCGGTAAAATTTTATTATTGTAACAGCTATAAGACAGAATGAGAACACCATCATTGGATTTTATTCTCTTGTAAAACTGTTTGGCGTTCAAGTTTTGTACCTTTAACTGAGTAGGTACCTGTGATTTTTAACTTTGTCCTCTTGTGTTTCAAATTCTTTCCTGCATCTGTATACATATTGAGCAACAATCTGTTGCCAGAGTTGCAAAACTTAAGTTAAATTTCCGTATCAAAAATATTTCCCAAATAGTCATATTTAACTTTTTGTTCTGGGTTTGCGACACATACCACACAAGATCTTTATATTTAATTCACTAGGTAGATACTGCTTTATTGTGCTTTTAACTCGATTGTAATGAGACTCTACTGGATTTGCAACCTGACTTATCAATGGGTATAGACTAACATAAGGACTTGTCTCATTATGTAACCTGTATATGGTGCTTGTCCCTTTCTGCATCCTAATGTACATAGGACTAGTCCCTTTTGCAAAAGTGTGGTCAATTGAAACATCTCTGATACCTTCTGCAACTTTACATATACTATCCAGACCCTATCTACGACATAAACAAAGGCATAAAAACCTAAAAATGTTTTTTTTTCGTGGACTTGTCCCCTTTTGCAAATAGACGACAGAATTTCCTTTCATTAAGTTCAGAAATATTTTCTTGACCGAAGGACGTCCTTCTTTGTATTTAACACGAAAATATTCGAACTTTTGTTTCAATTACAATGTGACTTTTATTTCTGACTTTAATCACACACCCGTCAACAATGGGTATTCCACTCAACACAGCAGTCGTTATTGTACTCCACAGAACGACAATGAGTATTCACGTGGATTATTGAGAAGAACAACAATATTCTTCTAATCTCAACTAATGTTCTCAAAGCACTATGTACAAACAAAACTGTCAGTTCTCACTTCACAGTTCGTTCGCCTTGGCTAGTTCTTATAGCTCACTCACTCACGTTCACTGCATTTCGAACCCAAGACTTACAGAGAGTCCACTGCACTTCGAACCCAAGACTTCCGGACGCGTTGCCTTCGCCTGGACGCAGCCACAGTTACTCATTCAAGTTCACTGCACCTCGAACTCAGATCCACTGGATACGTCTCCGCTAACTAGCTCCCTCGCAGCTGATTGGCTAAACTAAAACTGACACACTTACTGAAGGCTGCTCGCGCTTTTATTCATTTAATTACACGTTCTCGAATGTACTGTGTCGCGAAACCTTTGGAACCCCCAACAATTGGTCTCAAGACGTTTCCTTATTTCCATTCCCTTCGCTCCGCGACGGGACCGCAGTCTTCTTTCCCCTCGCCGCGCCGCGCCCAGCGCCCATCGAAGCTCAAGCCTCGCCTCCCGCGCCTCCCTCTCCGCCGAAAGCGCGCGTAGACTCCCGAGGCAACGAGAATCGTCCAGCACGGTTGCCGCAATATCTTTGGACTTCAGTAACATAATATATTGTTCTATAAACATATTCATTGGTTTTTTCACTTCATTAATTATTATCAGTATTTTGCGTCGCATTGCGGCGGTGCTTCAAATAGTCACCGATGGCACTACTAAAATTAGATTAACAAGTTACACGTTTACCCTTCACATTGACGGATAATAAAACTATCTGAATAGAATACGTTTTAATATACAGTATATATATATATATATATATATATATATATATATATATAACTAAGTATATACTTACTTACTTACAAATGGCTTTTAAGGAACCCGGAGGTTCATTTCCGCCCTCACATAAGCCCGCCATCGGTCCCTATCCTGTGCAAGATTAATCCAGTCTCTATCATCATATCCCACCTCCCTCAAATCCATTTTAATATTGTCCTCCCATCTACGTCTCGGCCTCCCCAAAGGTCTTTTTCCCTCCTGTCTCCCAACTAACACTCTATGTGCATTTTTGGATTCGCCCATACGTGCCACATGTCCTGCCCATCTCAAACGTCTGGATTTCAAGTTCCTAATTATGTCAGGTGAAGAATACAATGCGTGCAGTTCTGTGTTGTGTAACTTTCTCCATTCTCCTGTAACTTCATCCCTCTTAGACCCAAATATTTTCCTAAGCACCTTATTCTCAAACACCCTTAACCTATGTTCCTCTCTCAGAGTGAGTCCAAGTTTCACAACCATACAGAACAACCGGTAATATAACTGTTTCATAAATTCTAACTTTCAGATTTTTTGACAGCAGACGAGGTGATAAAAGCTTCTCAACCGAATAATAACACGCATTTCCCATATTTATTCTGCGTTTAATTTCCTCCTGAGTGTCATTTATATTTGTTACTGTTGCTCCAAGATATTTGAATTTTTCCACTCCTTCGAAGGATAAATCTCCAATTTTTATATTTCCATTTCGTACAAGATTCTGGTCACAAGACATAATCATATACTTTGTCTTTTCGGGAGTTACTTCCAAACCTATCTCTTTACTTGCTTCAAGTAAAATTTCCGTGTTTTCCCTAATCGTTTGTGGGTTTTCTCCTAACATATTCACGTCATCCGCATAGACAAGAAGCTGATGTAATTCGTTCAATTCCAAACCCTGCCTGTTATCCTGAACTTTCCTAATGGCATATTCTAAAGCGAAGTTAAAAAGTAAAGGTGATAGTGAATCACCCTGCTTTAGTCCGCACTGAATTGGAAAACCATCAGATAGAAAACAGCAACTAAAACATTTACCATAACAAGATCCCGTAAGTTAAGCAAAATGCCTTTTTTATCTGGGTAGATGTAAGAAACAGATTAATAGAGGAAAACATATTTGCCCAAATTTTTGGGACGGTAGGGCTAATTTTATTTATTTATTTTTTTTTTTTTTGCCTATTTAATTCTTATAAGGTATTGTGACAGTTGAGAACTTGAAAAACCATCTTGTTCTGGAATATAACAAGAAAAGAAAATGCAAGTACTGAAATGTTGTACACAAGGTTTATTAAGTAACATAATTAAATTACTTTTTTAATGATTTTACTGTCCATTTTTCGTAATTTGAAAATGCCTATTTTCATTATGTTACTGCCTATTTCTTGAATATCAAGTTTTTATTTGCCTGCCCATTTTATACAGAATAAATGCCAGACCTTCGAGGTTTAATAATAACACCTGAATGACAGCTCGCTATATGAACCCTCACAATTTAGTCAGGTTTTGTTATCTAGGCCTATATCTTGTTGTAAAAGGCATAAAACGCGTTTATCTAGCATAATAGCAGGTGACTTTGTATCTTCGCCCGACTTTCCTACAATAATTGTGTAGTTTCCAAAGTGTATTCTTGAGCTGTTAATAGTATTGTGGGCCATAATGTCGCTGTTTTTCTTAGGAACTTAAATTTAAAGGTAAGTGCTCAACCAATTTGTACGCAGTTCGCTGCCAAAAGTGTACATTTTTTAATGAAATCGTGAAACGTCCATTTCTTATGTGTTAAATTTCGTAGGGACTAAAAGATTATTGAGCATTATTCGTAATGCTGTACTGTAATTTTGGTCTCATTTCTGAAAAAAAAAATCTTTTGAATAAGTGAAATGTTCGTTTAAGTATTTATGAAAGTTGACTAAACCAAGATAGTGTTCCCTAGAAGAGCACGTTGTCCTGTGGTTTGCCTCTTACCTTAATGGTCACCAACAAAGTGTGATCGCTGGAAATCGTTCTTCCTCTTGGCAGGCCGTGAGGTCAGGGATCCCACAGGGATCAGTTCTTGGCCCTTTACTATTTACAATTTATATCAACGACATATCAGAATCTTTCAAGTACTGCCGACACCATCTCTATGCTGAGGACCTTCAAATATACATAAAATTCCACACTGACGAAATAAATGATGCAATAACTAAAATTAATGACGATCTGGACTCAATCTGCACATGGACACGGAAATTCCGACTTAAACTAAATCCAGAAAAATCACAGTCAATCATTGTGGGCCATTCACGTTTGTTAAGCACTATTACCATACCAAATTTGTCCCCGATTAAAATATACGGCACCGAAATTCCGTTCAGTGAATCAGTAAAGAATCTAGGTATTTATATGGATAAAAGTTTAAATTGGAACATTCAAGTTGCAGAAACCTGCAAAAAAGTATTCTCGTTAATCCACTCGTTTAGGCGATTGAAGAATTTTCTACCTTTTCTATGAAAAAAGTGTTAGTGCAAACACTCGTGATGCCCCACTTCGATTACTGTATATTCTGCTTACTGACCTCAGAGTTACTTCGGCGCAGAGGCTACAACGTGTTCATAATATGTGCGTCCGTTTCGTCTGCAATATTCGCCGGGCTGATCACGTAACACCATCCCTCGAAATGTTGTCCTGGCTCCGTCTAGAAGATCGTAGGAAAATCTACTCTTTCCCTTCTCTTTCACATATTGCATTTCTCCACTCCTGTCTATCTTGCGTGTCGTTTTCAAAATTTATCCACCCATCATAACCTAGACACACGATCACAACACTCCTCAATATTATCCATTCCCTCCCACCGAACATCCTCATATTCATCTTCTTTCATTGTGGCTGTTCCTCGGCTTTGGAATTCCAAACCGAGTAATGTCAGGGACTGTCAGACATCAAATCAATTTAAGAATAGGCTAACGAAATATTTTTCTAACAATTCTTGTTAACAATAATAGCTGTTTCAGGTTTCTCAATGTTTAATGGTTATATATATATATATATATATATATATATATATATATATATATATATATATATATATATATATATCAATCACAGATAAATATCTAAATTATTTCGTTATTATTATTATTATTATTATTATTATTATTATTATTATTATAACTATTTCTTACCAATGTTTATTATTGTCACACCAACATTACTTATCCAACTTTCATTATTTACTTTCATGTCATTTTATGATCTAGATATTAATGTAATAACTATGTAAGGAATTGTATTCAATTAGAATTAGAGTCTGGCTGGGCGGAAGAGGAGGCCTACTGGCCTTAGCTCTGCCAGATGAAATAAATAAATAATTAATTTTTATAACATTTACGGACTAGATCTTATTTTTAAGGGGTAAGATTTTAGGCTAAACTATTAAGATATCATGTTAACTTTTTGTGCATGGAGGAGATTATCGCCATTATTAATCACAAAAGCCCACTCATCTTTATACTAAAGAAAATGAAAGATGAATCCTGTGAAACATGTTACTTTTACATATTAATATAATTTCTGGTTTATTAACACAATAGATACACAGAGTGAACCGTAGCTAAGTAATGTTATTAATTTTAGGGATCATTCTCTGAGATATTTGAAACAGAGAAGTTTAATACAGTTTTCCTTGTTTTTATTCCTTTTCGAAATAAAAATTGTTTTATATGGAATATTTCATTGCATGTTTGAGGACGTCATTGATTTAATCTCAAATATATTTAGTCAATATAAGAGAGCAGTGTAGTATGATAATAAATGATTGAAAGAATTTCAGTTTGTCCTTTACATATCCAGAAATTTGACCCGAACAAATGTAACATTGTAAAATTCTTTTGCAGAACGAAAAGTTACATTTGTTCGGATCAAATTTCTACACATTTAATTCTTTCAAACATTTATTACGATAATACACTGTGAGCCGAGCTCGACGCGTCAGTTATGCAGCTAGTGCATCATCTCGCCCGACAGAGTTCACTCCGACAGCATATCATAGATAGCGCCATTTATCCTCCTAGTTTCTTACCTAATTTCCCATTGGCCGGCTGGTATTTGTTAAACAAAAGAGAGAGGGAGGCGAGGTTTCTTGGTTACGCTCAGTTATTTTTGACTTCACTCAGGAACCAGGCCTCGTCTAGTAAACTACACTCAGGAACACCCGCCCGACTAGTAAACTACACTCAGGAACCAGGGATCGTCTAGTAGACTACACTTAGGAATCCGCGTCTGGACAGTAAACTTCACTTAGGAACTTAAGTTCGATGTATAAGGTTTTTCCGAGAATTCTAGTATTATTAGCTTCACTCAGGAATCTACGCTCGACATGAAATAAGGTTGTATTAGATTTATCATTGGAGTAGTTAAATCGATGTTATGAAGTCATTCTGATATTTGCTTATATGTGTTTGCGATATATTTGGGGGATCGTATATGGAGATTATTCGCTAGTGATAGCTCTTGGTTTGTGTATTCGAATTTGTGTGAGGTTATATAGTTGTGATGACTTACCTCGAATCGAGATTCCAAGATAGGCTGGCGAAAGTGCGGTCGTTAACGATCGCTATACCTTATATCGTAATAGTGTACGTAATGAAACTGGAGTCATATTGCTCTCTTGATTCTTCTAGTACTTTCTATTTTCCAAATTGATTATCATTACTTTCTACACGGTGGTATTCATGAATTCGAGTGTATTGAGTTTTAGTGAGTATTTAAATGAGTACGCGAATTTGAAGCTATTATCGGTTGTATATTATTCAGTGTTTCTCTCTCTCTCTCTTGGGTATCAGGTTTGTTGTAATAGTACAGAGATTAATACTATGTGTGCGATTTATTTGAGATTAATCTTTAATTAATTATGTGTACATTGATCAACCGTGTGACTGTTTATATTGGGTTACTTCTTTGTGTTATACTGAGTCAATATATATTTTGAACTTGTTAGTTGCATTTTCATGGTAATTTGTAATTTAAATGGGGCACTTATTAAGAGTTGTCATAATGGCTGGGCATTGATGTTAAAGTCTCATATGTTATTGGACATATTGCGAGAATGTTCCAGCGGGCAAATATTTTAATAGATCAAGAATCTATTACTTGGAATTTGTTAAATAGTTTATATCATGACTTGCAGGTATATTGGCTCAGGTTGTCCAAAGTATCGACGGTTTAGTAATTTGTTTGTTGTTATATTTGAGATTAATTTAGGCCATTTTTTTCTTTTCATTTAACTTCATACTTGTACGTTACTTTCATTGAATCATTCATGTATTTGTTATCCATTTATTTGTTAATTATATTTGTTACTAAAAATTCACACTATTTATTTTGTAAGTCTTCCACTGCGCACATCCCAATTATACGATGCACCATTCCATCTGGCGAATAACAACCCGGTTAAGAGGATGATCGTCTCTTTCAACTGATTTCTTAAATTTACTAAGCATATAGGAAATTAAATCAGTGGCTTCCCAAAACACTCTATGAAATGTTTAATATAAAACAATTTTTATCTCGAAAAGGAAGCAAAAACAAGCAAAACTGTATTAAACTTTTTTGTCTGAAATATTTCATAGAATAACCCCCTGAATTTAATGACATTACTTGCTGTTCGAACTGTAAACATCTGTAAATTATATATACATTTCCAGGGATTACGGGGTTAACTACAAAGCATACCTGCAAATAATCCATATCAGCGGAAAGTCAAACTATTAGAGATTTCAAAATTGGCGGTATATCTCCATATTAAGGTTGCTCCTACAGCAGTTTCAAACAGGTTTGAACAGTCACGAGCATGCGCACACGGATTTTACTATTCCTACAGCGAAAACTTCAAACTCTGACTGTTGCTGAATAAAAGTCATGTGTTCTTACAGCATGTCAAACCGTCACAAACCAATTCCTGATCAATGTCAAATCATAAATGACGCATGCGCATTCAGATAATTGTGCTGCACCTTTATCCACTGTACTGACTCTGACGTAGCTACTTTTGCAACAATCTTTTATGTTTCCATACTTATGTATATTGTCGCCTCGATGAAGAAGAATGGTCCAATGACGGAATGTTCTACTGAATTGCGCCAGGCTCTTTTCCACGATAAACGTTAGTGTGCATGCGCATGACCATGCTACTGATTTTAAACCATTGGTGCATAAACTTGGACAATTTTTGCATCTTGACAGATGTAAATCAAAATAATATCTTCATCTGATTTTAAATGATGAGAATTTATTTCTTGATCCCTCTAAGAGGAACACTTAACTTTCATCACTTTGGCACATCATTTTATGATTTAATATTACAAACATGAAATGTGGTTCAACATATATTTTTCTGACATCGACGAATAACCCAACCAAATAATACTTTATAACAAGTATAGGTACTAAAAATAATCTAGTCTGTAACTATATTATATATATATATATATATATATATATATATATATATATATATATATATATATATATATATATATATAATATATATATCATAGATATTGACGTGCCATTGTGATACTGTATTCGCAAGTACTTTTAGCAATAACATTAATAAACTTTTCTGGTAACTCACATACAATGGCATGATTCAATCCACAGGTACTAACAAAATGTACAAAATACATATGTGAAAGCACTGCAAGGGAAAGCAGATACTCCGATAACTCTAATGGCTGAAACAGAGAATATGAACGAAGAAGAGCTTACGAGATTGTCACAGGAAGAAAACTGTACTTCAGCAAAGAGGCCATTATTTCCACAGGTGAAGTTACACACATATGTGTATGGATGTATGTATTTATGTTTTTAACGTATATTTCAACATGTCCCATTGCATAGGTTGTAATATTACATGTTTTGAAATTTATTAATAATTCCATTTATATACTTACAAATTTACCAATTACATAATCAAATATCCATATGACAATAAGCACAAGTACAATAAAATCACAATTAAATGTCATTCCAAATTACATATTACCAACAAGATAAGTAATAATAATTTAAAATTAACAAACTATGTTTTCCTTGTTAGAAATTTCACAATTACATTAGCAATAAATGAATGTGCAATTTCGAAAAGGGTACTTCTCTGAAAAGTAAAACAGTTCATAAATTAAAAAAAATTGATTCAATATTAAACCGTTCGTTCTCTTGCGCGTCAATTGCACATTCACAGATCAACAGTGTTCAAAAACCGGAGATTCATAGCCGCCCTCACATAAGCCTACCATCAGTCCCTATCCTGAGCAAGACTAATGCAGTTCCTATCACCTTCGTTATTTTACAATAAGGAATAAAGTAAACTTATTTAATGTTTCAGTGATTTATAATTTATAGCCATACGATATACATGCATGAAACACTGAATAAAATGGCTTGGATTTATTAATAGCAGACAATACTTTACAAGAAATCATATGGGCTTCCAATTCTTTACCTCACCTACAGGAAATTATCATCTCTTTTTTGTTGATTTATATTTGTGTTACTGATAGGGTTTATAGACTATCTTATTAATCACTTCAGCAACTGCAGTCAGCCATCATGGAGGGATTGTATCTACCCTGAACAGATGGATATGGATTTGTGGATAGATGGCTGAAACGGAATTATAATTATCAAGCCTTCACTTAGAAATACATGAACTCTCTGAACTTCAAGCATGCGAATCATACGAGGATGTCATTAACAATTATATGTGTAGTAATAAGGATATCCAATATGTGCACAATGCGATAATCATGAACAAAATTTGCACGCACTAGTATGTAATATGAACTTCAAATTACATTTTATTACATTTTCATGTGGATAATGTCCCAGAAAAACTTAGGGTACTAAGTGATGAACAAGGTGAGAGATATCATGAGGATATAAATAAGTGGAAACGACGTAGGCTAGACTAATGAAGACCTACCTCCTTCACGCTCAAATCGAACATATCCCAACTTTCCCCAGTCATATAGTAATATAGTTCCCCTTCCTGCCAGACAATAATCTTCAAAACTTATTTTTTTCTCGAAGCTTTTATAACGCGTTACAATATTTCTAAAATATTTCCCAAGATGATCATAGATCACAGACCAATAGAGAAAGTGCTACAGGGTAGTTATAACCTAGGTTACAGCATAACCAACAAAAACAAATATATACATACTGTAAAAGTACTTTTCACTGTAGTAGATATAGATTGATTTATATACACAACATTAAATAAATACATGTAATTAATTATACAGCAATTCTTAATATTCCTGTTGGAGTGAAGTGTCAAGACAAACATGAACATTTCTTTATTTTGATGGCAGATCGTCATGCTCATATGTATAGACTTCGGTTTCTTGGTGTACGGTATGGGTTTGAGTCACACCGCCGTGCTTATCCCTCGTCTGAAGGAAGAAAACAACACCTTCACATTCAACGACCAAGAAGCTGCGTACATAGGTACGTATATGTTAGGGTTGCCAGATGCACGCTTTTACCCGAAACCATACGGTTTTAGCTCTTTTTATTCCGTGTACGGTATGAGTCTTGAACCGTACGCAAAATGTTCCGTTTTTAATTTCGAAATCCCGAGTGCAGTACCTAGCCCACATTTGCAGTGTGGTTGATGGCGGCTTAATAGTATAGGGTAAACATAGGTAATTTCGCGATAATTTCATGAAAACTAATTTAAAATGCAAATGTGTAAATATATTCTTATTCCGATTTTTTCATCTAAAAGACGATAACTTGCTGTACAAATCTGGAGACATAAAATATTGGATACGTTCTTGAATATGTGCCAAGAACCACTTTTACAATTTAAGCTGAAAGGTCGGTTATTTCGTGATAACCTTGGTAATTTCGTGATATTGCATTGATAATTTCGTGAGAGGTAGAAGAATTGTGGAAATATTCATTAAAGTCAAATGAAATTCTCATTTATTGTTACAAGACTTCAAACATAGTAATTCCGTCTAATATTCATAGCAAGAAAACATAGAAATACATATCAACACATAATAAGAATGAAATCAAAGTGAAAATTGAAATTGAAAAGGGATCTTCTTTCCCCTGAAAGGGTGAACACTTTTATTACGGACTTTACTATAGCCTATATTACTAGGGTAACTCCAAAAGTAGCGCATAACGTTTGTTTAAAAATTATATTTTTATGCTACAGCTTTGCTTTTTTCACAGAATGTAGATGCCTCCTTAAGGAACAAAATGTCACTTTTCCACATAATCCCCGTCCTTTTCAACTGCCTTACGTAACCTAGGAACGAGGGCCTATAGACCAGCACGGCAAAAGTCTGGACCAACACGTCTGAACCACTCTTTAGCAGCGTGCACAAGGAAGTCATCTTCTAACCTCGTTCCGCGAAGGGATCCTTCAGTTTACCAAAGAGATGGTAATCGCACGGTGCCGTTCAGTTCAGGACTGTAAGGCGGATGTTTCAGTGTTGTCTATCCGAATTTTCTGATCTGGTCTGTGGTCTTGTGACTGACATATGGCTGTGCGTTGTCGTGCAATAGCATAACATCCTGCTTCTCCCGATGTCGTCGAACACGACTCAGTGTAACTTGAAGTTTCTTGAGAGTTTCGACATACGCGTCAGAATTAATGGTGGTTCCGTGTGGCATGATGTCCACAAGCAAGAGTCCTTCTGAATCGAAAAATACATTAGCCATAACGTTTCCTGCCGAAGGTGTACTTTTGAATTTCTATTTCTTTGGTAAATTTGCATGATGCCACTCCATCGTCTACCTCTGTTTTCGGTCTAAAATGGTGGAGCCATGTTTGATCTTCTGACACAATTCTTGCAAGTAAGTCATCTAGCACTTATCATTGACACTTAGCATGATAACAAATCAAACATAAGCTACACTGAACCCATTGTGTCTCCGTTTTCTTTTTTGTTATCACATCTTGTCTTCAGATTTCTAAAATTCCTATTGTAATACAATTTTTAAAATAGTATAAAATGTAACACTTAATGCACAACAAAATTTCGCCTCAAGGAGCTAAGATTTCTATCAGTAAAGCTAAGCCTATATGGCGACTACAGACGTATCTAAAATTCCAAAAACATTGCCTAAAATTTCAAGAAGATACAATAAATCTTTGTACCAAATATCATATGCTTACCATTAGTAACAAGCCTGTAATGTAATTACAAACATCCACAAAATTTGTACGCCTGAGAAGTCGACGCAAACTTGCCCTCTCCAAATATAAAAGCTCACTGAAGCAACTACAATAGTCACACAAAGCTTAGCTGTATGTTTCTGGAAACTGGACAACATATGTAATCCCTTGACGGAAATTTGGATCTCGTAACACCATTGGTTAGTTCACAAAAGAGCAAAGAAAAAGTATCACGAAATAACCACTGCCACGAAATTACCAATGTTTACCCTATATGACAGTACCAGAAAAATTGATGTATTTTATAAATTAAACTGGTGCACAAAAACCGAAAAATATTGTATTAGTAATAAAGTTCTTGATAAGCATTCTCCCTTTTACGGCGATTTTTTTTCTGTAATGGCTACAAAATGGAAGAATGAAAAAAATTAGAATACTCTAAATGTTATAAAAATGAACTTTTTGTATAATTGAATGATGAAAACTGTAGCGAATTTTACAGAAGATTTTGTTATATAAATAAATGTTAAATGCGTCTTGTTCAAGTGGACAATACAGGTTAAATATAGGAATATATAAAATGAAAGAGTAAGTTCACAATATAATTATATGACATAATTACAATACATAATGCATAAATCATAATAAGATTAATTATATTAATTAATATGTAATGCATCGGTTGGGTCACTGACTGAGAATAAACTGCCTACTTAAGGTTGCACCGGAAGGAATGGTGAAAGGGAGAAAAGTTCGGGCAAAAAAAATATCAGATGATAGACGGCATTAAGATATATATGGATCATATGCGGAGACTAAGAGGAAGGCAGAAAATAGGACACACTGAAGAATGCTGCATTTGGGCATAAAACTGTGAATGAATTAATGAATGATGCTCTTCTTATAAAAATCAATGGTTTCCCCCCCCCTTAAGGAACCGAATGTGGATGAAAGGTGTTCCTTATTTCCCACCTCAAAATCTGAGAATCCTGGTGTATGTATCAATATTGCTGAAAATGCAAAGTTTTGCAATCTTTTCTGATATTTCATTCAAAAGTTTGGAGTTAATATTATTGAATTCATATTCTTTCATTTACTGGAAAATCTAAACCAGACCTGCACAAGGTTTGCGCTCCCCGAGCAAGCTCACAGCTCATGAGCGGAATGCAGATTTTAGCTGCGCTCTGTAAAGGGTGGACTGGAAGAAGGGGTGATCTCGTACAAAATATACACAAAATGAAATACAGTACTAGTAAGAATGTTTATGAAATGAATTCCCGTTCAGTGTTTGCAAAACTATCTTGGACTATTATTAATTAATAAATAAATATTTATTTTACAGAAATAATAGAAATTCCATAGCTACTTAAATGTACAATATCATTTTGTTATATTTTTATTTATCAGTACATCAAAACGAGGTTTTATGCTGTTGGCAGCTGAAAGGAACAGTAGCCTACTGATCGTAATGAAACATCAGTTGCATATGTTCGATGTCTGCCTTTATTAAAGTTGATTATAGAAAACAGTTGCTCACAAATATAAATGTTGAGCCAAACATAGCAATCATTTTCACAGCCAGCCTGTGTAGTCGTGGATATTATTCCTAATGTTCAGACTTGTAAAACTCAACCAGGCTAGTAGTATTATTCAAACGATCTTTAGCCCTTAGGCCACATTGAAGATCAATAAGTCCGAGCTGTAAATCGTTAAATGTTAAATGTTATGTTCCGTCTTTTAGATTCCTCCATACTGTACTGCAGCAGTAGGTAAGCAACATGAAACAGTTACTGAGAATAGGGCTACACATTGCACTCCACTAGATAACTGAGTGGTCGTTTCCCTCTCCTCTACTTACAGCAAGTCTATGTCATTCTGAGGTATCTTCCTTTCCGTTTCGGCGAGGGTAAACACAGCACTCCCGCTCCGAAGGGGCGCGCGCGCTCGTTGAGCGCTGTTTGTGCAGGTATGCTCTAAGTCTAAACAATACCAACCGTTGGAACTACTACCATCCATCCACTGGTCGCGTGGATCAAAATAGTGATCTAGTTCTTTATTTATGATTGGTGATCCGAGATGGCAGCACTTATTAAATCTCTCTTCTGGGTACCTTTCATTCGTGTATTTATCTACCCTTTCAGCTAGTCGCTGTAATTGACAAGTGTTAAGCTAGTGTTTTCTTGGCGCGTAAATAAGTTGGTGCGTTGTTGGATCACGACAGTGCTCCGCACAAATGTTCTGTATCCATATTTATGTTTCTGCAGCATTTATTATAATGTGTAATTGGTCAAACAATTTTTTTGTGAATTTTGATAAAAGGAATATGATTAGACTCTGTTAATGTGTTGTCACTAATAATTAACCAGAAAAGTTAAAAATATAAAATTATACAGTCTGATCCGTTTGGGTATGGATAATATTAATTTATTATTATAAAGCTATTATGATAATAGGACAAATTTCTTGTTGGTTATATTATGATTAAAAGATGGGAGTTTCCATATATGACAATCAACAATGCATAATCTGAAAGAACAAATGAAAATCGTAAATGATTAAAATGGCTACTACCAATCAACAGCAGACACAATGTGTTCTTTCATATGCTAAATTTGGGAGTGTTATGGAATGGAATGGAATGCAACTGAAGGGGGCACGGACGGCCCAGCATTGCGACCTATTGAGATCTATTGTGCTAACCCTCGATACGGAATGAGTTGCATGCCACAGATCCGCTATGCGCACCGCCCTAACCACATGACTCCCTTAATGACCGGTCCCTACAGCGACAGAATCCATATACCATTCCTGCTTCGGTAAATTCCTCCAAGGTCCGAGGCGAAACTCCTCTCCCGAGTAGGTCCGCCATTGCAGAAGCCATCCAACATCGTTGAACTACATTCCACGGAGGCCGGTCGAGAGAGTCAGCAGCTTCGGGAGGCCGCCGGTAGAGTGATCTGAAAAACCAGAAACGGGATGATGAGGAAAGGATGATAGGGGAGGAAAGGAAGTGGCGAAGATGAGTGGGGTTCCAATCGCCTGATAAAGTAACCTGATATTCATCTATAGGAGTGAGGGAAAAACCCCGAAAAAGCCTCACCCAGGCAACTCGTCCTGACCGGGAATCGAACCCGGGACCGCTGGTTCGGAGTTAGACTCGCTAACCCCTCAACCACAACAGTGGACTGAGAGTATTAAAAGAGTTGAAAGGAAATTTCGACTTGAGTATGGTGTGCGTAATGTACTTAAATATGATTCCATAATACATCACATATTCATTATTTGAGATCTCGCCATCCCCATTGAATATTAACACGACTACTATGAAGTAGTCAATGTGTATTATTGCCATTAAATCGAGAAAAATTCGTTCCGGCACCGGAAATCGAACCCGGGAACTCTCAGCTCTGCGCGCTGAGGGCCCTTTCCAACTGAGTTTTGCCGGGACACGATCCACGATGCCGGTCGAACTCCTCTTATAGTACTGTTTTACGGCCTACTACTTGCATTTAAACCTATGTAAGTCAATATGCAGGAGCACATATTTAAATGACTTTATGGCCATATTCAACAACAGTTTGTGATAACTGTAAACATTTAATACATTACAGTACATCATAGTACTGTTTTACGGCCTGAATATGTGATGTATTAAATGTTTACAGTTATCACAAACTGTTGTTGAATATGGTTATAAAGTCATTTAAATATGCGCTCCTGCATATTGACTTACATAGGTTTAAATGCAGGTAGTAGGCCGTAAAACAGTACTATGAGAGGAGTTCTACCGGCACCGTGGATCGTGTCCCGGCATAGCTCAGTTGGAAAGAGCCCTCAGCGCGCAGAACTGAGAGGTCCCGGGTTCTATTTCCGGTGCCGGAACGAATTTTTCTCGATTTAATGGTGATGATTCCATAATGTTGTGTTATCGAACATTTGTAGAAACAGGTTCTGTGTTTAAAAAAGAAAACATGCAGGAGGTCGCAAGCGAAACCCAGTAAGAGAAGCAGCTACTGTATCTCTTGGCTTGGTCCCGAAACTCCCCAGATCTAACCCCTCCTGATTTCTTCGTGTGGTATTTTGTTAAAGACATTGTCTATTCATAGAAACCCAGGAACATTGATGATCTATGAGTAAAAATTACTTAAGATTTTGAACAAATCACTCCTCTTATGTTATAACGGACATGGGCTGCTTTGCATCACCGTTATGAATTTTGCAGGATGCGCAATGGGGGTCATGTTGAGCTCTGAGGAATCTCCCATCTTTCACTGTTGTATGCACAAAGTTTCAACAAATAATGTTTAGTAGTAAATGTTTTACGGTGTTTTTATTTTATCCATACCGACACGGATTACCCTGTATGTGAAAAAAAAAACTCAGAATATGGATCACAACTGTGATCCACACGACCACTAACGTTACATTTTAGTGCACGACTACTGGAGAATTAAGAAAGCTGCAGTTACTATAACTATCCTTTTCCATGGTCCATGTTCTCATGTAAAGTAGGAACTCATTATTTCAAAATGAGTATTTATAGACCATAACTTTCAGTTTCTTATTTAACGACGCTGTATCAACTGCTACATTATTTAGCATAGGTGGAGTTGGGAATAACTATATTCTTCTGAATTTTTAAGACATGATGAAAACCGATAAGCTATTGCATAGAATTAGGAATGAGCAGGATCCGTCTATGCTTATCTACATAGCAAATAATAAAGTTATATGTCACATTTTATTAGCTTGAACGTTTTCGGCTCGAATGAGCCAACTTCAGAAATTATGGCTGAGAATACTTATAAACATGGGTACATAGTGATAAGTAATACAATGAGAACAATAGGCAAGTTATGAGCCTCTGCAATAAGCAATTGTGGAATCAAGAAGTAATTAAAATGTACTTCTTGATTCCACAATTGCTTATTGCAGAGGCTCATAACTTGCCTATTGTTCTTATTGTATTAGTTATCACGTATTCTAAGCAATTGTGGAATCAAGAAGTACATTTTACTTATTTCTTGATTCCACAATTGCTTATTGCAGAGGCTCATAACTTGCCTATTGTTCTCATTGTACTAGTTATCACGTATTATAAGCAATTATAAGCAATTGTGGAATCAAGAAGTATATTTTAATTACTCCTTCATTCCACAATTGCTTATTGAAGAGGCTCATAACTTGCCTATTGTTCTCATTGTATTAATTAACACGTATTCTAAGCAATTATAAGCAATTGTGGAATCAAGAAGTACATTTTAAGTACTTCTTCATTCCAAAATTGCTTATTGAAGAGGCTCATAACTTGCCCATTGTTCTCATTGTATTAGTTATCACGTATTATAAGTAATTATAAGCAATTGTGGAATCAAGAAGTACATTTTAATTACTTCTTCATTCCACAATTGCTTATTGCAGAGGCTCATAACTTGCCTATTGTTCTCATTGTATTGCGTATCACGTATTATAAGCAATTATAAGCAATTGTGGAATCAAGAAGTACATTTTAATTACTTCTTGATTCCACAATTGCTTATTGCAGAGACTCATAACTTGCCTATTGTTCTCATTGTATTGCGTATCACGTATTATAAGCAATTATAAGCAATTGTGGAATCAAGAAGTACATTTTAATTACTTCTTGATTCCACAATTGCTTATTGCAGAGACTCATAACTTGCCTATTGTTCTCATTGTATTACTTATCACGTATGTACCCATGTTTATATGTATTCTCAGGCATAATTTCTGAAGATGGCTCATTCGAGCCGAAAATGTTCAAACTAATAAATTGTGACAAATAACTTTATTATTTGCTATGTAGAAAAGCATAGACGGATCCTGCTCATTCCTAATTCTATGTATTCTTCTGGATATCAAATGTCCTTGACATTGTATTTCATATTTTACTACTTGGTAAATTCGTGGTCTTCTCTTGTTCAAGCGTTGTTTCAGCCTGTGATGTGTTGCAGCAAGCGTGTACTCGATCGTCTCGCCTGTAGGATACGTTCTGGGAGGCACTATCACGGACTTTTGTGGGCGACGCCGGACGATCATACTAGGACACATATGCTACATCGTGGGGTGGATCTCAATCGCAGCGGCCCAGAACATCAGCACGATTTTAGTTGGAAGAATTATAGAAGGAGTTGCAAAGGGTCTTACAGTTACAACCGGAATGGTAAGTACCATCTAACGTTAAGCTTTAAGTTGAAGAATTTGCTAAATTCTGCGGACAATCACCAATATCTTTAGATAAATACGAGGGTCGTTCCGAAAATAATGTCTCCTATTTATTTTCATGGAAACTACAACAGATACACAGAGCATAACAACACGATTAAATAGAGAAAGGTTTAAGCTACATGCAGTTATTTTTCCGCACAGTCACCATCCTTTCGTTATGCATTTTTACCAGCTATTAACAAGAGCCTGCATGAAGCGCTCGAAAAAGTCTAAACTAGCCTCTTTGTTACAGATGTGATAAATTGCTGTCCACGTAGCCCATATTTCATAGGCTCAAACAGATGGAAGTCTGACAGCACTAAGTCCGGACTGTACGGGGGATGTGTTAGGACATTCCAACCAAATTTTGCAACGTACTCAGTGGTCGCGAAACTGGTACGGGGTCTGACCTTATCGCGTTTCAAGCGAAAGGTTTTCTCTCGCCTCACCCTGAAAATTCAGGCTATTTAGTCAGAGTCCTCTTGTAGCGTTCAGAATTGAGTTTCCCCAGACTCTAGGGCATGCAAAAGAATCACACCCCGCTTATCCGAAAAGACTGTAATTTTCGCCAGTGTTGAAACGAACTACCCACGGCTTCACTGTGACCGCATCCATTTTATGGACTCCGTACATCTTCAGCAATCAACGACGGATGTCAATTGTTCGGCAGTGAGGAATTATATAACATATCTCTTTTTCATATGCACCTCTATGCCAGATGAAATTTTGGTAGAATGCCCTGCTATCGCTATCTGTAGCACGAGAGTCAAACTAACAGGACATTAGCGTGAAGGTTAAGCCTTTATTACAACGACACTGACATCTGGCTTAGGTGTTATAGGTCAACACAAAAAAATAGTAGGCATTAATTTCGGAACGATCCCCATATTTATAAATATTTTCCACTAAACTGTACTGTGTCACAGAATAGGCCACCAAAGAGAAAACTGAGAGATAGAAATTAAACTGAGGGGATGCGATCCAGCATCAGAACTGGAATCCGGTGTGGCTTAATGGATAAAGCGTCAGCACGTAGAGCTGAAAACCAGGGCTCTATTCCCGATACCGGAGAGAATTTTTCTCTGTTCCATCCATCCTTGATCATATTATAACGCAGAATTTCTGCATGGAAATATCATATGTACTTCGATACATCATAATAATATGCTAATAATGTTTTAAAAGTTAACTCATTTGTTAAGAATTTAATGATTTGACGAGGGCTGGATCAAATAGTTGCCTATGTATGCTTGCACTTAGGCCGTTTAGGCCCACTATACGCCCTATATGCAATGATAGTCTAAGTCCAAAGGAAGGAATAATTGACATTCATAAATCCAACGCTGACAAGAGGGCCATTTATGAAGAACCAATTATGAACAAAGAAATCACTTTCCATATACAGTCTCTGCAATGGCGTCTTTATCAATGCTCTGCATAGCCAATTGAACGTTCTTGACCTATTGTGTTAAGTACTGTCGGTGACTCAGGAGAAGACGAGAGCGGACTGAGGAGGATGGGATGTGAACAGATAACATACGACAACACGTGCAATATTTGTACTGCAGTAAGCGGAAACATTAGGTCTCCTTCTGTTCAACTTACCTTTAATTTCCACACGCAATGTTACTTATGTTTCCTGTACGAGTAATAACCTAGCTACTGGGATGCTTATCTGAGCGATGTTTATAATAATCAGCAGCGATAGTCAAGAAGGTCACATTCTTTCCGCTCGTCTTCTCCTGAGTAACGGACAGTAGATACGTTTTAATTCGATTTTTAGTACAGTAACATTGCTCTGATTCCGTGGTTGAAATTGAGGCTGTAAATACAATTTATGTCAGTTTATGTAATTCTGACAGAGCTGTTTCCAGTATTGAAACAGTTTCATTGTCAAACACTTTCAAAAATCTATTTCTACTTTGTCTACTCGTATCTGAAATCTACTTTGTTCGTACGAGCTTGTGCCGCTTGGAATATCATGTGCTTGGCGACACAAAATATTGTTACAAATAAGAGACACCTATCGTCCAAATCGAAGACACGGCCGACATGTAATGACTGTTGCATGAGCCACCCGATGGGAATAACATTCAGCGTATCATTTTTCTTATCAAACGACCAACGATCACGTAAATAAAATATCCCACCCCTGACTCCTATAATCCCATAAGACATTACCTTGTTTGTCTCACAGGTTTACACGGATGAGATGTCCGATCCTAGATTGAGGGGTGCATTCTCCATCTCCATGAAGATCTCCGTCCTGTTGGGCATTCTACTCATTCTGGGTCTAGGCACATTCCTACATTGGCGAACAGCGACGGCGATTGCCCTTTCCGGAGATATTGTTGGTCTCCTGGGCTTCGTATTCTACATGTCTGAGACTCCATCCTGGCTCGTCAGGAAGGGTCGCCTCAGGGAGGCACAAGCGTCCCTCACCAGGATATGGGGACCGGGAAATGAGATACAAGTGAGTAGACAAGATCAATCATCGATTCATTGCTTACTGCAGCTTCTCTTTTGTCTGTACTTCACCAGAAGTAACTGTAAGACAAATAAACAAATTTTCACATTTTATGTTCAACTGTTCTGGATTATCCGAGACCATAAAGTGAAAAGACAGAGATATCTTAAGGACAGTAAAACGGCATTCAGAGAAGATACCAAAATACTCAAAGAAAATATTCTGTACATCCAATCATCATCATCATCATCATCATCATCATCATCAATTCCTTTATCTTCCACCTGGAAAATAAAGCATACATTAAGTTCCTCCATCGCACTCTATTCTGCATCACCTTTTTCCATTGTTTCGTAATTTCTTCTATAATAATTATTCGTCTACATGTTTGTTTTGGCCTTCCCCTACTTCTGTTCTCTTGAGGATATCAGTCCAAGGTCATATTTTTAATTAGATTCATTTTCTACCATTTATGTCTTTCCTATCCCTTCAAATTGCATTTCCCTTTCTTTATTTCGAATTTAATTTCTAGTTTACGCTTTTTCTGGCATCTTATTCTTTGCCCTAATATTCATCGTAAACTTCTTTTTTTCTTGTGAATACTAGCAAGTTATTTTCAATAATTTTATTTGTTTGCCAGGTTTCACGCCGATATAATTAAAGTGACTCGGCGTTACTCTTGAAGATCTTCAACTTAGTACGCCTTTATAAATGGAACTTGATATTCAGATTACTCACAATTGCACATAGGACATTTAGCTTTATTTATTGTACAGTATCTGTAACAACCTCGAAAGATCCATACCCAAGGACAACGAAAATTAGTTATTCACGCAAAGGCCCTTTCAAACATCTCTCCTTTTCGTTCCTTGCCCTCTTCTTCTCTTCCTTCTCTTTCTCGTCTTTCTTAAAGTCCTTACATTCCTTCTATTCCTTTATGCTGTACATAAAACAGATACACGTAGTTAATTGGTCAAATAAGTAAAATTAAATACAATAAATACAATCATAATAAAAATGTGTTAATTATATCCTATAGTTTTTAGCCCCATTTGAACAAACTTAAATCCTTTATAATTACATGGACATATCAACGAAGTAAAGAAAAACGACTAGGAGAATTTGAAATGTAGATGTGGAGAAGAATGGAGCGTTTGAAATGGACAGACAGAATAAGAAATGAAGCTATGCTAGAAAGAGTGGGTGAAGAAAGAATAACGCTGAAACTGATGAGAAAAGGAAAAGGAAAAGGAATTGGCTTAGTCACTGGATAAGAAGAAACTGATTCTCAAAGGATATACTGGGCTTGAAAAGGTGCGGAGTTGAAGATGATATCAAATAATAGACAACAGTAAGATAATGTTCATATGCGGAAACTAAGAGAAAGCAGAAAATAAGGAAGATTGGAGAATTCTAGGTTTGCAGTGAAAGACTTGCCCTTGGGCAGAACACTATGAATTAATGATATTGACTAAATCAGAAGTTAACTTATTAATAACCACACTACTTCTATTCACAGGAGATTTTGGAGCATTTAACTATTCTACGAGTATGTTTACAATTCATAGTAATATTTTATTGTTTCTAGTATCATGATACTGAATTTAATTATTAGTGCAAAATAAACGTTTATCATTGTTATAGGTCGTAGCTTCAAAATTCCAATCAATATTAATATTTTTCTTGACTTGAATATGTTTCTTAAATAATCCCTTGATTTTACATTAAAAGTTAGTCTCAAAATTGTTTTTTGTATTACAAAAACTCTGTAAATTTTACATGCAGGACCCCAAATAAGAGCATTATATGAGAGAATGCAATGTCGAAGAGCAAAATAAACGTTGGACGTAAAAAGTAGACATAAAATTTAGTTTTTGTGACTATATTAAAGTGGACATATAATTAATTGGACATACATTTATGGTTATAATTTCGTGTACTTTTATGTTACGTACAGTAGTGGCACAAAAAAACCGGACCGACCCTTGTAGCTGATTTCAGAGCCTTGTTAACTCCAGAGCACAATAGACTGGTAACAAAGACTTTCGTGGTTCGAATCCTGCCTGGGAAGAAACTTTTTTTTTGTTCCTTATTCAAATTTATTCCCAATACTTTTCGATTGCAGCGATATTTCACTACTTAATTAATTTATTATTCTCAGAACATGAATTTTACCAGCAATCGAAAAGTATTGGGAATAAATTTGAATAAGAAACAAAAAAAAGTTTCCTTGCCAGGCATGATTCGAACCACGAAAGTCGTAGTTACCAGTCTATCTTGCTCTGGAGTGAACAGGGCTCTGAAATCAGGTACAAGGGTCGGTCCGGTTTTTTTTTGCCACTACTGAGCATAAGAAAACTGACAATAAATTTTCTGATATTAAAAACTGGACCTCATGTTCGTTTTTCTCTAGAAACGGTATTTCCAATATTTCTGTTGATGTTTCCCTGCCTGGCATTACAAAATGACTATTTCTCATACTAGATATACTAAGACAATTACTGTGATGATATTTTGCTAATATTTTCAGTAGACTAGTTTCCTGTTCATGAGACTTGTTTAGCAACACGTAATGGTCTTAGTATATTTATTTAGTGCGGTTCTCTAAATCTATTTTTTTATTTATTAAACAGCCAGGTTGTGTCATATCTTAAGTTACTTAATACTTTACTCCACAGAGAGCTGTCTCTTCGTGTGTTAGTAATTTTTATCCTTTAGATTCTATGATAGGTTGTAAAAAAGATCTTCCACAAATACCTTCTAGTCTTTCGAAATTAGTTGTCGCATATCTGGCACAGGCAATTCCCTGTAATTGAAAAACATACATATCTATGACCTGACACTTTAAGTACATAAAACACTAGTTTTTTTTTATCTAATGGCTTTTATCACATTGCATGCAACTAAAATTCAATAACCTCTCTTCTGGTTGAAGTAACCAAAGTAGGTTCATTACAGTCATTAATAGTATGAAGTATAGCATTACTAGATACATATGTCATCATTTCCTCCCGCCCTAATTACAGTTAACCACGGGGTTTCCTTATCTGACATTGTGGGCATATTGTTGGCGAGAAAGTGATACCTCGTATGTAAAATGGTAATTGATTTTAACTACATTTTTAATGTGTATTCACAAAATTGGACAGCCACTAATATATTGCCTTCGAGTACAACGACTTGCAAAGCAGCAAAATATACCAAAAGTTTCTCTATTATGAGAAAAATTAATTTTTAAGAACAGTTTTTTTATTTGCAAATTTACAGATAAAAGATATCACTTACTAGCCATCGATATGTGTCACACAGTCTATTATCAGATTTTGCCAAGCTCTTCAAAATAGCTGAAGATGTTTTTCAATTTGGTAGGAGAAGGACATCATTTTCATCACACGGGGAGCGGGATGATGCTATAGCCTGATATTTTCATTCCCCTTCCTGATGATTAGAGCCTGATAGCAGTGTTAGCATCGGTGAGAAACTTTGAAAGTTTCGTAACGTCATATTCTTTCCGCACTACTTTGCCGGATCTTGGTCCCTCGCTTTTTTTTGTCACTGTGAACTTTTAGAGCTTCAATTAATCTTACGATTCTACTCCCTTAAAATTTAAGACTCTAATGTCGATGCCACAGCCAATATACGACATAGTATACTTGTACAGGGTTGTTTCCGATCTCTGATAACGAATTTGAATGACGGCATGTGCGTCAGGAATCACACCGACAGCTGAATTGCGACGAGAGGTGATAGACCAGTAGTGAGTGATTTCATAATCAGAGTGCACGGTGTATCACAGCAGCAATGCCCAAGAAAATCGAGCCTTTTTGGGAGGGGTACATAACAACTCTTTCCGATGCCAAGTATAGGAGCCTGCAAAAAACGTGATTCCGTTATTTCCAAGAAAGGCATATTCTGTGTACCTAAGAAGACTGGCAAAGCTCGGGTGGGATTAATACCAGAGTAGGAAAAGCAAGCAAATCCACTCCCGTCACAAGTCGCCGCACCACACGAGAAGATACAAATTAATTATTCCATTCGAGGAAGTAATTAGCGCACAGTGCCCATGATTCAATGAACGGTGTGCGAAACATGTTTCCAGGACGAATAATTTCACGATTCAGAGACATTGCCTGGCCGCCAAGATCTCCTGACCTTAATGCAGCTGATTACTTCCTATGGGATTATCTCAAAAGTAGAGTGCATCGCAACAAGCCTCGCATTATCATCCAGCTGAAACAAAACATAAGGAACGAAATTAGCGCCATCAACCTGTTTTGCTGGGGCGAGTTATGCACAACTTTCATGGCAGATTTCAGGAATATATTCGTTGCCGTGGAAGCTACTTACGAAATGTAGCTTTTAAAAAGTAATCAGACATTAATAAATTCCATTGTACTAGATTACTTCCAGTATATGTCTTTTCTTTTAATTCGTCCTGAGTGTCCCACAACAGGGCTATAAAAACCGTCATATCTCATTGCCGCAACCTTCAGAAATGAGTAGAAGTATTTAGATATTGATGCATTTTGTAACAATTATTTTAATCAATAATTAAAGTGTGAAAATTAACTTACACTTTTTTTATGCAGGTGCAGAATGACATCAAGATAATATCAGAGAGGATTAAGTTAAAAGAAAATAAAATCAAGATCCGAAATGGAGAAACATTCAACTTACGACATTTCATCTCATCTGTACGTGGATACTTTAGGTGCTACATATTTAAGTCCTTCTTCACCGCTTTGATCTTCTTATTATTCCAGTGTTTCTGGGGAAATAGTATTATTACAGCTTACAAGGTGGAAATTATTTCAAAGTTGAAGGGAAATGCTGACTGGATGAACAGTTACATAATATCTCTAGTTGCTACCGTGATAGAAATAATCTCCCTGGTGATACTCTCTTTATTACTTCTGGTGACAGGCAGACGGGCTTTGGGATTAGTGTCAGGAATAGGAATGGTTCTATGTGGCTCTGTATTGATTGGAGTGTTATACCATGAGGGAACAGCGGATGTTATTGCTGATCAGAAGGCTCTAGTCTGGGTCAAGATAGTACTCTTCTTCGGCTACAACTTCGCTGCGATGACAGGATTGGGAATGTTATCCTTCATTATGATAGGCGAAATGTTACCTTCTAAAGTCAGAGGGGTGGGTACTGGGTTGATTATGGGGATATACGATGTGATGGTTGCAATCAGCCTAGCATTGTACCCTACGATTATCAACGCGTTCGGTATGAGAGGACTCTTCCTTATATTTGGAATATCAGCTCTTGCCTGTACTCTATTCGTTTATTTGTTCATTCCAGAAACCCATCGTAAGAGACTTGAAGAAATCGAAATGTACTTCCATCAACCGAACATCTTGTGGATAACGGGCACTGGATACGTGAAAGTGAACCAAAAGAAAGTCGGTTCTGTAACAAGATAATTTTCACATATTGAAATTTTCTCTCCTACAAACAATAAATGAATTGAAATTATATACAGGATGGTCCGAATATTCATCACTCCCACTGCATTTTTGCCAATGTCTTTATTTATCATTATTACTTTAATATTAACAACGATATCACTCGTCTTGGAAGCATTTGAAATCATTATCATTCGCGGCATTGTTGTATTGCGTGAACAGCACATATGTGAAGAAGTGGTGATTAAACGTGCATGATTTTTCTTCTCATCTCTGCGCCATTGCCCTTTTTCACAACTGAGAGTTAAGATAGACATTAAAATTTGTTATTATCGTAATGTTTATAATCTAAAATTTGGAATTCAATACACATAAGAATTTTTTGAAGTTCAAGTGCTTTATCAGTCGGTTACTTAATAACAAAAAGTTTCTCATCCAACGTGAGGAACTTTCAGTCCGTACCTTCAGTTCACAATATTGTGTTGGTTAATCATTAATCAGAGCAACATTATTAAAAAAATTAACTATCATAAATTTATATATATATATATATATATATATATATATATATATATATATATATTCCAATGTCTATTAAAAATTAAGAACAACCTTAATACTTATCGCCCTAAAACAGAAGTTGATCACTATAACACTAGGCACAATTAATGTCTTTCAGAACTATAGTTAGATTAAGGAAGTCCAAAACATGGTTCAATTCTATTGCTACAACAATGTTTAATACGTTACCACAAACGTTACATGATTCAAGTTACATACAATTTAAATCTGTTTGTATGACTGGTTAATCAACTATCCATTCTATAATATTAGTGAATTTCTTGACTCCACTGTAAATGTATTCGAAATTTTTAAGCTGCATTGCTCTGTATTATTATTAGTAGTGGTTATTGTTATTATTATTACCAGTATTGTTATTTCATTTCTATTGTCATATTCAATCTGTTTTATATTTTATGTCAAATATTATTATTTTATATCTCTTGTAATTTAGTATATTTCATGTCTATTGCAACAAACTGTTACTCATGATATTAATAAACGATTGATTGATTGATTGATTGATAATAAAGGTCTATTCATCGATTTTTTCTTATGTCACCCGTCCACGACACAATGTAAGATCTAAAATTGTCTCTATCAGACCAGCATATCACTCAAAGAGATCAGTGGAACTTTGAAAGCTAACAGAAAGATAGGCAGAAAATTGATAAGAAACGACAATGGCGACGTTACAGATATTAAAAAGATGTTAATAATCCTGTACAGATTTCGCCTATTGTAATTAAGAAATTCTCGCTAAATATATGGTTGCTGGGGCATATTTCATTATGATAGTTTACAATTATCATATGTATCGTCTCTAAAAAGCAAACTGTTGATGGAGCCTACTACCGAGAAAAACGTCTGCCTCTTTACCAGAAAGCCATTGATAACCCTAGAGTATTTCCACTTTGTTAACTTCGAATTCTGAAGCAATATAGTGCAACAACACGTGCTGCTAAGCAAAGTAGGGTTGTCATTCGAAAGAACTTCAATGATGGCTGCATTCATTGGCCGAGAAACTCTCCGGACTTAAATTGAGAATTTGTGCGCTAGATATCAGGTAACTGTTTAGACAACATGCACCAGATGTACTGTACTACCTAATAATAGATGTCACCTATACAGGGTGTATCAAAAGATCAGGTCAATCCTTAAGGAGATGATTCAGGACCTTATTTCCAACAAAAAATCCTAATATACTTTTCCAATATTCACCCACGTTTCCGAGTTACACGAATATCACGTACCGTATCTACCTCCCATTTGATTCCGTACCTAATGTACCTGTCTGTTTGAAAGAATGTAGGTTAATTCTCAGTTGTCTAGAGAAGATGCCCAAAATGTCCTCCTGTCACACGAACACACGCTTCAGCAAGCTGCACAGTGAGGCCAAGAGGGGGAAAAGTTGGAAAAAATTATTTTAGTGGATTTTAGGTAATATAATGGGCAGAAATACATATATGTAAGAAAATAATAATGATATAATCATAATAGGCTTAACATTTATTACCTGTCAATAGCCAAGTTTCTGATATACTTATTGGCAAGATATTACAGTTATAAAAACCTTAAAATAAAATTATAACTTAGTGGATTTAAATTACACGAAATAATTAAGAATAAGGATTACAATTGAGATTTAAACATACAAAAATAGAGAATAACAAAAATTATATATGGAGTTCTCAGTCAGAATCTGAAATGTCATTGCTTGACTGATTTTGGCAGTACCATATCTAACATTTCTTTATCAAAATATGACTTTCTAGTAAAGCGGAGTTCTTCCATCCTTGAAATGTACTGTTCAAATGCAATCAATAGCCTCTTAAGCACATCTTGAATGGTTTTCTCTCGAGACATTCTTCGTATATTTTGAACACTTTATTACTGACCTCTTGTGCTTCTTCGCTGAAACTGAAATCTGATGGGTCTGCAGAATCTCGTCGATGAACACATATTTTGCCAAATTAAAATTTCCTTGTTCGTCCCAGATTTGCCTACAGTGAGTCGCAAAGGCACTAGAGATGAAATGAATAGGGTAGTATCGGACATCGGGTAATATCGGACAGTGAGTTTCTTTCATCTACCACACGATGATAGTACCTGATTGACATGGTTACGTTTCTGTGATGTCGCAGAGAGAAACGTAACCATGTCATTCAGGTACTACCATATGGTGGTAGATGAAAAAAACGCAC
Organism: Periplaneta americana; assembly: GCF_040183065.1. NCBI lineage: Eukaryota > Metazoa > Arthropoda > Insecta > Blattodea > Blattidae > Periplaneta > Periplaneta americana. The sequence continues at coordinate 120,817,528 of NC_091127.1, forward strand.
TGTCCGATACTACCCGATGTCCGATACTACCCGACTCTCCCCTATATTTGCATCAGATTCTTCGGGGTTGGTCGTAATCTCTGCTTGTATTCTGATTAGATACATAAATCCCCATCTATTAACCAAATACAATTCCCCCACTCTTTCTAATTCTTGATTCATTAAAAGATTTTTTTTTTTTTTTTGAGTTTGCACAAATTCGTGAATCTGTATGATCCAACACGGTTTGTAATTTTACTTCGGCAGAAGTTTCAGTGACAATAATTGCTTCTTTTTCTGGATTAAACTCTTTTTTGCCGCACTGAATTCTTTTGTAAGAAGGAAATCGAGACAAATATTTTTTCCTAACTTTGTTCGTACTGTTCTCTTCTAAGATTAGTTTCGATAAACATAGATAATGCTTCGGTTGCTGGAAGTTCTCGGGCCCTTTGACTGTTTACCTGCTTTCATGCAGTTCCGTATTTTGAAGCTCGTTTTGGTGAAGTCATCGTAACATCTTTAACGACTTTGGAACCTTCCAAATGACGAACAGAGCAAAGACTCGTTTGGGCAGCATACGAAAACTCCCCTAAAGAATGTAGAAACCGCATATTTATAGTTTTCTGACGTTTGAATTTTTCATTTCGAAATTTTTTGTGGTCGACCAGTTTTCTTTCTTTCGGTAGTCGAGTAGTTCAGGAATCTAATCCAAGTTTACAGACACTTTCCATTACTTTCAAGAAATATTTCCTCTTTTCGGATGGATTCCTGCCATTTCTTTTTAAAATCAGAGACAAAATAAAATAACCTCTTATTAAAATTCGAATTCAGTTTTTCCGGGCACTTAATGTGTTTCTGCACAAATTCCCTCAAGAATCACAATTTATCTTCTATTTTTTTCTTGCTAGAATTCTTATTACGTCATACAGGGTCCGTCTTGTTACGAAAATATTATTACAGCCAGATCCTGAAGAAAAGATAAAAAAATGATGTATTTAGCTAAGAATGTAAAAAAAAAACTGGCCGACACACGCTCTAAAGAAAATGTTATACTATAGAATTCTGCAAATATCCGCAAAATGTTATTAGTGTTTTTAAACATGACTAATTTGTGTACCAGATGGAGTTAAAATTATAGCCCGGACGTTCCTGGAACATAACTGAAATCGTAACAATATATTTATGAAGTGCGTTTTTATTCTAATATGACACGTAGTGTTTCTATTTGTAATTTCGAAGTTTTTCCTCAATTTATTACTTTAGAAATAGTAAAACAGCAAACTACTGTACATACCTCCAGGTGAAGACTCATGTCAATTACTATTCATTAAATTGCAATTCATTATGATTGAACTTACATATATATTTGTACTATACTATTCATTAGATGAACACACAACAAAATGATATCAACTTGAAAACACAGCGGTCCACACCTGTGGAGTAACGGTCAGCGAGTCTGGCTGCGAAACCAGGTGGCCCGGGTTCGAATCCCGGTCGGGGCAAGTTACCTGGTTGAGGTTTTTTCCGGGGTTTTCGCTCAACCCAATAGGAGCAAATGCTGGGTAACTTTCGGTGCTGGACCCCGGATTCATTTCACCGGCATTATCACTTTCATATCATTCAGACGCTAAATAACCTAGATGTTGATACAACGTCGTAAAATAACCCAATAAAAAAAAAAGAAAAAACAGCACTTTTTCCGCTTATCAGCTACTCAATGAGTCGTCAGTGCAACGTGCAAGTTCTGACCTCCACAGTGAGAAGGGCCTAGTTACTTCTTCTGTCATTTTCTTATCGATATATGTTACAGATGGTCTTTAACTTTCTTGAACATTGGTTATTTAAAATAATTTCGCTATTTAATTTTTGGACTTTTTGCCAGCTTTTCCTGTAACTGGCCCCACTGTGCGCTGTCTGACCTCTCGCTGCACATTATCTTGGCTGTGAGATTAAAACTGCGCATGTGTGAACTTTGTTAATAAAAACAAAACCTCACCTGTCACAGATTTGTATATGCAAGGTTTATAATCGGAGTGCGAAGGCAACATCTTGATTTGATCTCGAATGTGCACGAGAAAATAAATCCAGCTAAAGGTACTCGTCCACGATGCTTTTTATTTAGTGCACTGTTTTTCTTAGCGCAACAGAAATTTCACATCACGTTTACACATATGGCCAGAATAGCACGCTATTTGCAATTTTTTGCATAGCGCCAGAAGCTACCAGAATGATCTTGCAGCACATGTTTACATGTCGCTATAAAATTTGCACTGGATTGTCTGGCGCAGGAGCGTTCTACTTGACCTTGTAGCACTGACAGTCACAGTGTAGCCTTACTCGTTCACGTGTCCATTGTAATTATTTTTCCGTTTTGACCTTAAACAAATAAAGTGAAAACGTAAGATAAAATGTTCAATAAAATAAGAAATATTCTTGATTATATCACAATATCGGAATCATTCCTACACATATATCAACCTCATAGTATAATATTTAATATTAATGGGTTAGTGCAGAACTGGGCGATTCGTGTTAGCTTGAGCGACCTACAGGTACAGATGCCTCAAACTAGCAAGCTGTCTCGTTCGCGCAGGCGCATAGAGCACTTCTCCCCTACCACTGTCCGCCTACTGCTGTGCACTGTGGACTATAACGGTACAGCTCAGTTCTAATAACAGTTGAGAAGGCGGCATAGGTAGGGTACATCTTGAATACATTGTCAAGCGGTCAACTTTTCAGATAATATGACTACCTGGGTGTCGGAGCCTAGGTGGGCCCCCTCCGTTAGCTCTACTACTTCCCCTCTCCAGGCAGCTTCCTAGTTTGAGGCATCTGTACCTGTCTCGTTCTACTCCCGCTATTGCACGCATCATAGAAAATATTGTCCCTCCCATTGAGGGTTAAAGGCGCAGTAGCGCTCAGAGAGAGGCTAAACGCCCGGACCTGAGAGTGTGTTGATGTAAGTCAGGCATGTCAGAAATCAGACTCTAAATGTACAGTTATGTGCGCGGATCGCCGGCCTGTGCAGGTTGCATCAATCAAGTGTTGCTCTTACCCGTTCTTACCTGGAGGGGTGTACAATAATCTATTATGCGCTGCTAGGGTTGGATTAAATAGATATTTGGACATTATAAACATAGTTAGCAGAACGAAAAAAAACACAGTTATTATCAGTGTCTATATTTGACAATTGTAATACAAGAAATTTTAGGCTTACTAAGTTACACTTCACAAAGTAGTGGTTTGTAAAGCATAATTTATTAATATGATTTTTATACAGTATTTGAAGAAAAAAAATGCAGTAATTTCGAAACAACAAGAAACGAAAAAGTATTTCATTTTACGTAGTAGGTACTAATTATTTTAAAGAAAGAGACCCTACTCTTTCACTGTTCGTCAAGCATTATTATTTACTGTGACCATTGGTGCACAAATGTTGAAGAAATTTTATACTCCCAATTAATTACATGCAGTAAGACATTGTGAAGTTTTTATACTGAAATCATATCTTTGTTGTATGTCAATAATAATAAATTAATATTAATATTTATAAATATAAATTAAGCTTAGAATTTAAATTCACATATAGTTTATTTGAAAACGTTGAGAGCAAGTATCGAAAAGTTGGGAGCGTTACTCAAAGAAATTAAAAGTGTAGTTCACAAGCTGTGAAGCGACGATATTCTCTTTATGTCAGATTTAAAGATCTATTAATATAAGTATACTGAATGAATATTGTGACGTGAGATGGAAAATTTGCCATTATATATTTTTCCACAAAAGTTTTCCGCCTTGCAAATAGTTGTTTTCTTCTCTCCTTACAACCTCAAGAGCCTCACATGTAGCTATTCCTCACTATATTCTCATCACTTACCAGTTTATGAAATGAATGTCGTAAGTCATCTAACCTTTGATGGCTGTGTTAGTACAGACTCCAAAACAACGCCATTGTCAAGTATGTTTTGCCGTGAGAGTACTGATTAAGAAATAAGCGCTGGCAATATCATATTTTGAGAACTTTACTAATCTGATCTAAATTGTCACCTCACAACACTATTACCTCGACATAGGCTGATGAAAGCCTTTCATTTTAAAATAATAATTATTGTTGGCTGAGGAAAACATTATAACAATTATGTTATATGATTCGTAATTTCTCTTCTCCGTTATCTGTGAATTCCTCACTTTATTTATCATAACTCATTCACAGACACAGCCAAATCGGCACTCGTACTGAAACTGTTTTACTGAAACAAAAGCTGCTGAGGGTATTGTAGGCTATAGCCCTGTCGCGTTCCCCTCCAAGGCGATTCACTCCCTCCAGGTAGGGGAATAGAGAGTGCACATCGCACAGAGACAGTTGCACAATGTGCAGGGTTTTGACATGCCTGATTCTTCTTCTTCTTCTTCTTCTTCTTCTTCTTCTTCTTCTTCTTCTGCCTATCCAAGGATTGGGGTTTATCCCGTTCCGCGCCAAAGACATTTATTCTTGAAACTGGTCTTTCCATCTGGTTCTCGGCCGTCCTATATCTCGTCTCCCATTTGGTTTATAAAAGAAAGCTTGCTGCGGTAGTCTGTCAGGGAACATGCCTGATGTAAATCATAAAATAATATGATATATAACATGGGCCATGTCTGAACAGATATTTGTTTCCGGACACATGTTTATAGGAACTTTTTCTGTAACTTCGATCTATACTACCTCCTATAAAATATGCGACACTTTTTGAGCAACCGGTATATATATCATATGCTATAACACATGAAGATTTAGGAAATACGTTATTTAAATAATACAATATATATTATCATTGCTGGGTAAACTTTCGGTGCTGGACCCCGGACTCATTTCACCGGCATTGTCACCTTCATATCATTCAGACGCTAAATAACCTAGATGTTGATACAGCGTCGTAAAATAACCCAATAAAATAAATAAATATATTATCATTTACAGTGTATCAATGCTTGGAGTATTTTATATTTTGCCTATAGTTATTCTTCAATAAACAGGACGGAATATCTAGCACCGTACAGAAGTAAATAATATAGTTTCAATACTCCGTCTCTGACTTATTTATTGTAATGTCAACCAAAATTGTTTTTGTTAACACATTTCAATTATATTGTATACGTTTTCGCCCTGTGTGGGCATCTTCAGACAATTGTATAGATATCAGTGCTTAGTGTATGAAAATCAATATTACATTATACGGAAATGTGATCAATTATACAAACTTTAAAAATTTTAAAACCTATTAAAACACATTTAAAAACAATCTAACTAAGGAAAGCACATGATTGAATAAACCAATTACAGTTTATAAGAAATATGCATATTTAATAGCATATTGTAATTGCCCATAATAGATCATGGATTTCCGAACAGGTTGTTATTATGTGGAGTCGTTGAACTATACTGCAGTGATGAATGTGTAAAATGTCGAAAAATAGCATTTAAAAATGGGAAGCACAGATTAAATATGCATATTTGCACTTGAAATATTTACAAAAAAAAAATAAAAAATAATTTTGGTTGATATTACAATAAATAAATCAGAGACGGAAGTATTGAAACTATATTATATATTATCATATGACTTATTGGAAAACCCACAAAAAATGAATTCAAAATTCAAATTTACCGTACAGAAGACTTGCTGCGCCAGCTGCAATATTATCTAACTTGATCATGCCAGAAGGAGGTAGCGCCAGACTTTCCTTAACGCTGTGTATAGGCGCAAGGATCGTATTGCAAGCCAGAAGTAATTTGTGCGCTTCTGCCTCATAGCCTCTGCAATCTGGCAGCTCGCTGTGCAGTTTAAACGGTGCAATAGTGACCTTGCGCTGGAAATTCATAGAAAACTAGCTCCGTGGACAAGTACCTTTAGGATCACGCTGGCAGTACATGAGCAGTCCACGCATGCGCAGTTGTGATCTCGCAGCCAAGTTCTTTCTGTCGTGAGACACTCGACTTAATTTCTGGACGACTGTCGTATGTCTATTCAAATTGATCTTAAAGGTAAGCCTTCACTACATCGTATCGCACTCCTCGTACGAATCGCACGTAACGGATATTTTAAGTGCAGTACGTTCACTGTAACGACTCCATCTATCGCCTCATCGGATTCCCCTATCAGCTGTTTGAAACATGACGTCGTACGAAATTGACATTGCTGAAAACAGAGGAGTTCAGGTTAGGTGTATTAATTATGATTGTTAACGAATAAGAATTTTCAATTGCTTCATGCGTCTTAATTGAAGAGGAAGAAACGAAAGAAATATTGGTTACATAATATATATGTAAGAAATGACTTGATTACTGTAATGGGAATGCCTCAAATTACATAATTCTTCGCAGTTTTCTCAAGCGAAATAAGTTTTCCGTCTGCCACTGTGGCGCGACACTGAACATGGCACAACATAATAGTAACAGTTGAGCAATTAAAATTGATTTATTAAAGAAGGCCATGATCGCACGCATCGGAAAAGTTGCTCATCCGAGAAACGTGGACGGATTTGCCGAGAGGCGATGCGTGCGATAAGATGTAGTGAACGCAGTTACATAACAATTACAGCAAAGATTGTCTTTTTCTGATCCGTGCGATTCGTCCGATGAGTGCGATACGATGTAGTGAACGCTTACCTTGAGGGGAGTCTGTATACCAAATTTTGACAAAAAAAAATGAAATTTTACTTTATATCGATTTTTGGTACCTTAATATGTGTAAAATGATAATACGATTTTATTTCTTCCAATTTTCAGATTTTATCCCTATCTTCAGCAAAAATATTGTAGTAATTCTCAATGCAAAAAAATGATATCAATGAAAACTTTTTTTTTTCAAACGCTCAGTGGAACTTTAAATTCTATCTAACTTAATATCATTTACCAAAGTTTTTCATCTGGCTCTATTCAGCGAACTCTCCAGTGGCAGTCTGGCATACGACATCAACTCACACTTATCGTTGCATCACTATTATACATACTGTAAACTACTACTACTGTAGCGGACCCTGACACTTTCCTTATCAAGTAGGCATAAAGCACGATATGGTGTGTTTCAGTGACAGTGACGAGTGGTTACTTATCGTGAATTCTGTCATTCACAATAGCAGTAAATAGTATAAGCCTCTTATTTGTCGGGAAATTGTTTACTTTGGCGGGGGATCCGGAATTTTCGTCACCCGGTGATTTCGTCACATATTACATTTTGCCACTGCAACATTTTGTCACCGATTCACTTTTATCACCACCATATTTTGTCAGCAAATCACTTTTGTCACCACTATATTTTGTCACCAATTTAATTTCTTCATCACTATTCGCCACCACAATTTTTCTCCACTCTGTATCGCTTCCCTTGATGATATCTATATAAAATGATATGTAATATAAAACCTCCTATTTCCTTCTCTTCATATTGTTCATTTCGTTTCCAAGGATACATTCATTTTTTGAATTCAAAATTTTCAAGTTACAGAATTCATTGGTTTCAAAATCTTCAAGTTAAGGTATGGCGGAATTATTTCGATGCGTAAAAAGTAATAGATCACGAGATAAATTAATCGACATATAATGGACACGTATTACACAGCACAAAATTACAAAGACCGGGATTGTATGGACATGTGATCAGAGCGACATTTTAATTCACTGATGACTATTTCCTCAGATAAGAAAACCATTATAAAGGAACCTGCAGAGCATTCGAACCACTCAGCAAATTGGGGTAGAATTGGAGCTGCGGAATGTGTAGAAGCAATGAAAGCTGAAGTTGTAACTTCAGCGGAAGCTACGTCATCTATTTTACGACATACAGTACTATTATTATTTTGGTGACGAAATGACAAAATGTGTATGATGACGAAATATCTTCAATGACAAAATCTCCTCAGTGACAAAAACATGGTGACAAAATGTATTTGGTGACCAAAAAAACTAATGACGAAAAACAGGTGACAAACTGTAATGGTGACAAAATTTCCAGTTACGAAATACCCTAGACCTTTCAGCGGAACCATGATTAGAATATTATTTCTACTTCTTAAATTATACGTTTTTCAATATTGATTGATTCTTAAAAAAAATAAGGGTTGACCACGACCAAATAAACAACGTAATGAAAACAAGAGTGAATTAGTAACGAAAGTAAAACCAAGAAAGATGTGGTGTACGCGAGTTACTGTAACTCAAGAAAGCAAAAGAGAAGCAGGTAGAAGTGAATGATTGTAACCTATAACTTTCAGACTTTGTGAATTCCTTATTAATTTTACAGCAATATAAAAAGTACAATCTGTACTACATCTTTTAAGTAAGTAGTAAAATAACGATAATTAAATATTCCCTGGAACTGGATAATATTAAATGCCGAGAGATGCAGGTTCTCTTACTCTCTTCCTCTAAGCCAGCGTTTCTCAAACTATGGTCCGCGGACCACCTGTGGTCCTCGAGGTCTGCCCATGTGGTCCTTCAAAAAGGACAGAAGAAAAAAATACAATTCAAACGAATTGCGTATGACACTAGAGGTGATAATCTCAGAGTTTGGAAATGACACATGACAATCGCCTTTCACTTTTTCTCTCAGTACTGACATTTCATGAAATTTATTACCCTATCCATCTACCGACTTCCCACTCTACTCTCAGCAACAAAAGAGGGATTTAAAGCACTATGAACGTGGTGTTTCTCGCCATCTTTTTCCTGCACATCAGCTGATGAAATGTGGCTAAGTACATTGGCGTATCTTTTAGATGTATTCTCAAAACTAAACGAACTAAATCTCTGTCTACAAGGTATTTCTTTGACTGTTTTCAATGCGCATGAGAAAATAAAGATGTTCGAGAGGACACCTGGTTTGTAGGTCAGTTCCGTAAAACAGAGGATTTTTTCACTATTTCCAACCCTAGAGTCTTTTTTGGTTGAAAATGATCTCGTTATTGGAAACCAATTGTACAATGACATATCGCTCATTTGCGATAAGAGAGGCACAACTCAAAATTTTTCATTTTTGAGATTCTTACAAAAATGAACTCCGAAAGTAATATATTTTTATCGTGAATAATGACAAATACATGATTACATTATTTTTCCCCCAGATGGCAGATGTGTCTTTATTAAATTGTTTTAATCTAACAAAATCATTGCAATAACAAAGACTTAATTTTAGTTGCTACGAAGCATTCAAACTGAAACGTTTAAATCTTTTCATGAAGAGTGACAGAATTTGTGTTGTGTCTTTTCATTGAATAATTTTTTTTTCAGTGGCAAGGAATTATTCTGCGTTGTGTCATTATTTTAGATAAGTAACAAATACTTATTTAACTTCCCTTATCATCAATAAACTTGCATTTAATATTGTGACGGTATTTATGATTAAAACTATTTTAATTTAATAATTATTTAATGTTATGTCTGTCTCTTTGAAAAGCATAATAACATTTTACCTTTATTTTTAATAGGGTTCGTAACTTTTTTACACGGAAATGAGTCAATTACGTTCATATCTAATTCTAAAGCTGTCAAAACAAACATTTTTAGCAAATGATGTCTGGTAGCCGGTTACTCAAACACAACTCGAAGGTTTGTTCAAGAATATACCGCAGATTTTATCAAGATGAATAGTATTAATGCCTTGATTAAAAATTTAAAAGAAATAACAGTGTACCTGTAAATGAAATAAGTTTAAAATATGTAACATGAATAATGATCCGCCTGTTATTTACAGAAAGTAAGCAGACTAGTGTAAATGATGCTGATGCAGATTCTAAATAGAATGTTTTTAATTTAACAATTTTGACTTGAAAACAACTGATGTCACCTGTTTCATTTGGCATGTGAAAGAAGCAGAAAGAGGTGTCAATGAAATAGGTATCTGTGTACTTAACTTCATGAAGAAAAATAAAAAATTGTCGGCTGAAGATATAAACATAATCTTCTATATTGATCATTGCTGAGGACTTCTGTTCTAAGGTTCATGATCCATCTGTACATGTTCACTGTATCCAAATTCCAAATCTGAAATCCATTATCCATAAATTGTTGATAACTGGACACACTCAGAACGAAGACGATAGCGCCATTTCAATATCGAGATCGAAGTAAAAGGCGTGTCCAAAAGTGGTCCGATTTACACTCCACATCATTTTGTCTCTATTGTTAAAGCTGCAAAGAAAACAGGACGGACCTACAAAACTAAAGAAATATCCCATTAGGACTTTTTCAATATCAAGAATCTAGGAACAAGTTACATGAACGCAAATTACTTCAGGAACACAAGGAAAATCAACGAAGTAAAGGTTTTGACAGTGCATCAAAGTCATCCATTGTCATTTTTCTACAAAACATTCTATTTCGACGAAGAATTTCAAGAAGTACAGCTACAAAAATGTTCTTCAAGAAGTAAAACCAAGACCGAGATTCCAGAATTGCCACAAGTTTATAATGAAAAAATAGGTATAAGTGAGAGGAAAAAGGCAGATTTACTAGATCTGATTAAACCGAATCACATTCCAAGCTTCTATAAAGAATTCTTTGAATCTCTGAAAGTGTAGACAGGTGTTGTGAACTGTGTTCAAAGTGTTGTGCTGTAGTTCATACTTACTGGGCAATTTATTTCTAAAATAATTTTGGGTAAAGAATTTCAGATTTTGTATAATGCTTTCTCAATCTAGATTGTTGCTATTATATTATTTTTAAATATAATTCATAGTCGTGTATTTGAAAATAGTCTTTGAATTATACGGTTAATTATAAAGTATTATTTTCATAAAAAGTTATTACATTCGTTTGTCAATACAATAACATCTTTGTTAAAATTTAAATTTATTAATGAATGTCACAGAGCATCCTTACAATATAATTCTGTAATGGCATGCCAAGAAATTAATCCATTGCATTACTTTATCGAAAAATTACTTTTCTACAAACACAATAATTGTGCAGTTATTGTACGTTAGGTAAATATTCTCACTGTCATAACTAAAAACAGACATATATTTATTTAAAAAAAGAACGACACAACTTAAAATAATTGTTGAAATTATTGAAATTAAATAATAATTATGGTACTATACGCTACAACACTAGAAATGTAATACATGTGCAAAATTGCATTCCGTTTGGAAAAAGCATGTGCCTACAATTTGATTTTTAAGAATATGAAAATTTTAAAATGCTTCTCCTGTAAAATTAACACTTTTTGAGTTGTGTCACTCTTATCGCAAATGAGCGATATGTTCGCATCTCGAAACTCTGAGGTCACAATTTGAAACTTATTTTCCTTGTAAATATGATGAATTTTCATGGGTTCGTATTTCCTTTCATTGTCTTATTGAAAATAACAAACTTTCATTGAGTAAAAGTGAACAGTTTATTGAACTCTCGAATGACTCCGGACTTAAAATGAAATTCCAAGCGAAAGGTATGGTTAATTTCTGGACCTCATGACAAGTGAAAAGAGAATAAAGTGAACTGCACAATGGTGCTTTACAGGTTATAATTCAGTTTGCATTTACGTATCTGTGTGAGAAAGGGTTTTCATCACTAACTCTAATAAAAACAAAGTACCGAAATCGACTCGATGTATATGACGATTTCCGACTTAAATTTGCCAGCATACATCCAAATATAGAACAACTGTGCAAGAATCGGCAGGCTCATCCATCATTAATATGGGTACCGACATTTATTTATTTTGTTTAGTTAATAAGTTAAAGATTATCCAAACTCTAATAGCCTTGAATTATTAAAAAACGAAAAGGAATTTTTTTCTGTTAACAGTAACTTAATTACTTAATACTAATATAAAATTAAATGACTTAATTAATTTTAATTAATTAATTCTGTTTTAAAATATAAGTATTCTGATATTAAAATATGCTACAAAAATTATAAATTTTCTTTCGAAGGGAACAAGAATAAGGTGGTCCGCGGAACTGTTCTGACTTAGAAAAGTGGTTCCCACTTCAAAAAACTTTGAGGAACGCTGCTCTAAGCCTATCGACTATACTGGGTGTTCAGTTCAAAGTGTGTCATGGCTCGCTGTATGCCGTCATATGGCTAGTCGATGAGCCTAGAGAATTCAATCTTCCTACACTTCCGCAGAAGTGTATTACCTATGTGTTAGAGAAGTTGCATAGCAAGTACGGCGTTCATTCTGAAGAGTACTTACTGATATGTACGGTAACGCCGGTAGTGGCAGGAATGTGAACTGTCTGGAAACATGAACTGAGGTGGGTTTTTTCTTACTGTCAGGATATGGGGAGAGGGTTAAGACGATTTCTTACGTATTTGTTGACATTAATTTCGACGGTCAACATGGACACGGAGCATTTGATTTGTATTGTGGAATGTTCCCGTACGCAACCAATGATAACAAATACCCTGCGTACGAATTTTCCGCGCAAAACACAGTTCGAAAGAGGTTATGGTAGCACACAGACAGTACAGACCGCCATCTGTTGCTACGACGTTCAAGTTATACCATACACGTTCATAAGTTCAGATTGAACGCCTTGTTTAATAGGCAACTTCTCTGACATAAAAGCTGAAACTCGCTTCAAATCGCTGACTCACGACAGTGACGTCATGACACACTTTGAAATGAATACCCAGTAGTGCTTGTGCATAGATGTAAGGTATAGGGGAACTGCATCTAATATGAGAATGGCTTTTGTGTACATATTATTTTTAAAACATTTTTATTTTGTTAATAAACTGAATACAAACTGTTGTGCGACCGTCAACTTAGGTCGGATGACTTACTGAACGGATGACTACTGCGTTCGACTCCTGCTCACACTTATCAGGATTTCTGACACCACCATTATATTAATATATAATGGAAAAGAAACGATTTTACTGAAAGAGCTGGAGCTCTCAGGATGTTTTAGGAAAACTACATGGTTACTGAACTTAGGTTCTAGACTGAATTAGTTGTGAATGGAACCATACTTGATTTATTAAATATATACAGGGGCACCATTTTATTTTTACTTCAACTTTTATTGTACCTGAGTTTTTGAATTTACTTCACTCCCACCCCTTCTACTAACGAAGTTCCAACTGTCTTCCACACAGAGCCAAGGCCGCAATACTGAGTTAGTGATTATAGTACGTTTCAGAAATATGTTCGCGGTTTCCAGTGACGAAAACTTCCAATATTGAATTATATTTTCGCACAGGTACTGTCATCCGTTTGCCTACGTCGCATCCCGATTTCCCCCCCCCCTGCTTCTGCTCGCTCCACTGTAAAGACTAGTGGCTGGGCTGTCTTAGCTCTTTTCTGAGAACATTAATTTCTGTTAGGAATTGGACATCTACGTAATATTATACCCATACAACTGTTTAAAATAACTTAAATAAAAGGGCTTCGTTAAGTAATTCATTGTCACGTGACCACTTGGTCACCACTTGGTAACCACTTGGACGGACAGTAGATAGCATGTCTGGGTAATTTTATCTGTGCGAGTCGGGCAGAAGTGAAGACTGAATTTACAGTACGTAAGGTACTCTTGTATAGAGTAGGTACAGAATTATTTCAACATGAGTTACTAAGTATGAAGAACGAAACTGGTAATTGGACTTAGATGCAATAGTTTATAGTGCGATAATATGCAAAAAGAACTGAAGCCTGTATCGAAATGAACGGCCACCATTTTCAAAAATGTGTTTAAATATCCATATTACGATTATTTTTCATTTTAACGTCATTCTCTATATGGTACGCTAATGTGCTGTAGACAGTATAATATACACTGCATAATGAATACGTTCTCATGGATAACTCAGTTCGTGAGTAAAAAACACTTATTGTTAATACTGTATTTTGATTAAACAAAACCCAATGAAAATTATCACACTCAAAATCGCGATATTTCCTACTTTACGTAAACGGATGAACTACTTTTCTTCCCTCCTGTACCTAGTAAATTGATTTGTTTGTATTTTACGCCAGTATCATCGAACTCCAGTCGTGGAAGGAGGTAGCAAACGGTGTTTCCGGGTCTCAATCATTAATCCAAAGGTATAGCCAGGTTAATATTAAAAATGTTAGTAAAAATAAAATGATGTCCCTGTACAAATATACATAACGAGTTCCTTACATGGTATATATCTTGTCGGAGCTGACGCCATTTCGATCCTGCCTTCGACTTATTTCTTCCTTGGACTCTATCACTGACTGTATCACTGTCTGCCGCCAATCTTCTCACCATCACTTATTATGTACTCTTATCGGTTTCCCGGCCGGGGTACCACCCACGCTAACCACCAGGTGAGATGGGCTTTAGACCCCTTATGATTATACGTGCTTAAAGATGTCGTCTTAAACATCTGTTACAATTAATTCAGTTCAGTGCAATACAGTGATAAGTCGCTTTAATGAGACTACGCGTAAGAAAAGATTTCGAACAATGCGTGATTTAATTTAACCAAATAAATGCATGCTTTGTTCCACTGGACCAATGCGATTAGTCCAGCAGTGATTCGTGGCGTAAGAATACTTTTATCGTAGGCAATGATTTACCGCAGGCGCGACATAACTCTATAACGCTGGCTAAGCATCTATTTACTTCACAAGCTGGGATTACATTGCGCGTCTGCTGTTAAAGACCATGTATTCCGCTGACACTGTTCCTAGACCGTTTCAAATTTAACACCCCACAGGAAATCACGCGTTCTTAAGCCCTGGGGCATAACAAAACCTATACTTTGTGGTGCTAATACCATTTGGATTAGAATGAAACTGCAACAAGTATATGGAATAAAATATGCTTACAGAGTTTCCGTTACAAAAAATCTAACTTTGTGCCGAATTTCCGTGATATCATGTGTATTTGCCCACTGCTCTAAACGGCAAGCTCTGGTCAACCCTACGACGTAAATATAAAACTAATTTTAAACACACTAAAATACGCTAGTTATGGAAGTGTCTCAAAGATTATGGAAAACACTATATAATTTCAGTTTAATTTTACTTTATAGTAATATGTACAGGAAAAAAAAATTAATTTCTTTAGGTAATGTTCACAGAATGTTGGAAAACATTCCATTTCTGTAAAATGTGACTAATGTAACTGGTTTCTAGCGAGAAAATTTACAAGCATATTCCTTAGTAACAGTGAAGGTTGTTTTCAACCGTTACAAGATCTTGTATTACATAATTCAACGTCAGAGTGGAACAAGATATTGTTAATATATATTCGTCATTTAATCATTATATTACTTTCATTTTCATCATATCGTCACCTTCCACACGAAGAGACGTAACACAAGGAATTAATTTTAAAGATACTGTATATCGAGGTAAACTGCATACAAATATATTTAAAACCGGCTTATCTCTAGCCTCGACTTTCACGTGGTAGACGACGATTTATGATTAATACTTTGGTAAGTGTCTGTTCTTATTTTAATGTATGCTTCAGAATTTCTTATTTACACAAATATTCAAGATCAGGTATAATTTATATTGGCATTACTGAACTAGCATATAAACTGTTACTTTGATAACATTTCTATTAAGAGGAGATCTTTACACAATTCCTCAATAACTACAACAACAATTGAGCAAGAACTACTCACTCACTAAGGTAAATATGGAGCATATTATATGCCAATTTGTCATACAAATGCATAAGCTATTATTATTCATAGATATGCCAACAATATCATGTTATGAATGACAGTCCGAACTTCGGAATGACACAGTATGCGGTTTTACTATCAATGACCTTGTTTAATTGTAGGGTGCTAGACAATAGCTTGAAATGCGATTATGACTATCTTATATGACATTATGTTATATAACATGAGAAGGAAAAGCAGTCTTATGAACGTGGAAAATTTTCAAAGCTATGATACTTCATAGATGTGCAAAAGGTGACGTATGTGAATATGATCCGTCTTGCTTTACTAGCACCAGAATTTTTTTGCATTGGGTTGATTTATTTATGATTAAAATAGCGGAATTTAGGCAAAAACCTATTTTTTTCCTTGATATATACAGGCTTGAGATTTAATATTTACATTTATTCATGGAAATATCGGTAGGCTATTAATAAAGGGGGTTTACACAGCCTAAAAACGCTTATTTTGACGTTACTGCCTATTTTTAAGTTTTTTTTTTTTAATTTTTGCATCAATTTTCGTAATAGTTAGATATATTCTTATATTATTATGATTATTATTATTATCATTATTATTATTACTTACTTGCTGGCTTTTAAGGAACCCGCAGGTTCATTGCCGCCCACAGATAAGCCAGCCATTGGTCCTGAGCAAGATTAATCCAGTCTCTACCATCATATCCCATCTCCCTCAAATCCATTTTAATATTATCTTCCCATCTTTTATCCTGCCGACCTCCCAACTAACACTATATGCATTTCTGGATTCGCCCATACGTGCTACATGCCCTGCCCATCTCAAATGTTTATTATTATTATTATTATTATTATTATTATTATTATTATTATTATTATTATTATTATTATATCTTCCTCTGTCAGCAATTTAACACAAAATCGCTGGGTTGTACCCGAATAAGCATTTTCTTATATTCCAAGAAAGATAACTCCTACGTTTTTTCTCACCAGTCCACATCTGTGGAGAAACGGTCAGCGTGTCTGACCGCGAAACCAGCTGTCCCGGGTTCGAATCCCGTCGGGGCAAGTTACCTGGTTGAGGCTTTTCCGGGATTTTCCCTCAACCCCATACCAGCAAATGCTGGGTAACTTTCGGTGCTGGACCCCGGACTCATTTCACCGGCATTATCAACTTCATCTCATTCAGACGCTAAATAACCTAGATGTTGATACAGCATCGTAAAATAACCCAAGAAAATAAATTTTCTCACCATTTGTAAGTACAGCGACACAATAGCCACAATAGGTGCTGATCATCTACTGTGAAGCAAACTATTAAAAATGTGATTGGTGAATGAAAAACACTAACTTAAAGACAGTCTTCATTTTGTGTACACATGTGTACGCTTGTAAAATGTGAACTTTGTAGAAGTTTCTTTTAGTCCTAGAATTTTGCATTAAATAAATGTTGAATCTTATATTGGTTACATTCTTTAACAAAAAAAGACTATTTTTTATTTTATAGAGTCTAAATAAAGAAGTTTAAGAGTCTATTTTAGGCGCCTAAAATACCACTTTTTAGGGCCTAAAATCCCGCTTTCTATTTATAATCCACAGATAAACATACTGTGAGTCTATAGTATATCCCAGGAATCTATAGAGTGACTTGGCGCTTATGGGGTGGAGTCTATCTGTGCCGGAGTGTATTGCCGGCAGCATCAGCTCGCGGCCGCTAAAGGGTAAGATGCTCATGGTTCAGATAAAAACGATTCCCTTCCTGCAAGCGATTGGTAGCTTCGTTCAACCAATGTCTCCTCCCAGAGCGGTCATTGGCCCTAGCCCTTCCAACACGTACCACTTGCGCAGAAGTCTTATGTCGTGTTTCTACTTTACAGATTCCTGGCACGGACCCTAGCTATATCTATGTCTCAAGGTTCGCATCTTAATATTGTTTGAAAGAGCAAGCTATTACGACGTTTCATTTCTGGACGACAACATGGAGAATGACATAAGCAAGACAAATACACTGCCCTCCAAAAGAAAAAATCGTGACACTCACTTTTTTTTATAGAACCGCATTTAAATATGAAATAATGAAATTTGGGTCTACTATATTATCACAGAATTATAAAATATTAATTTCCACACACAAATTGAGTTTTAACAATGCTTACAAAATTTGCCACAAATGGCGTTATTATAGCTTAATTGTTTGCCAGTCCTAGCTTGCTAGGACTTTAAAGTATTATTGTTAGGGTATTGTTGGGTTATCCATGTTCAGCGTTAATGTGAACATGCTCTGTGGAGAGTGAAAAGGTTTGAGAGGGAAGTACGCATGAAGATGCCTCTAAGCCCTGAGAATTCGACAATCGCAATCGCACTTGTAAATGAAAGTCGCAGCTACCGATACGTTGGTGAGATCTGGATACGTCCCGCAGTAGTATTCTTCGAATAGCTAAACGTTTTTAGAAGCTCAATACCTTTCAGAGGAGGCCTGGATCAGGCTTCAAGATGCACATCTCACTATAAAGAAGAGGGAGAATGGTATATTTTAAACTGGGATATATCATGAAATGTCAGTTTTTATTATTTTACATAAGCAGAAATAACAATCCATTAAATGAT
Organism: Periplaneta americana; assembly: GCF_040183065.1. NCBI lineage: Eukaryota > Metazoa > Arthropoda > Insecta > Blattodea > Blattidae > Periplaneta > Periplaneta americana. The sequence goes on from NC_091127.1 coordinate 120,835,723, forward strand.
CTAGTCTAAAGCCAAACCATGGGAACACCAAAACCTAAAGACTTTCACTTTCCTTTGAATGACTGATTCATGTTCACATTACATATATTACACACACTGTGTGGGCACCATGATTTGTGTTTGTATCCTGGTTTTACACCAAGATAGTATGTTAAATTATAAGTCTTTAAGGTGTCAGTAATTTTATTTGCTTTGTTTTGGCAGTACAGTATACAACTTTCAGGCGTATAAAAATATGAATTGACATGTGTCATACACACGCGGCGTGACATTGTAGGCACCAAACCTTTTGTTCGCGGAGCCTAGTTTACTTTTGCATCCAAAGAAGCTTAAGAACTAACTGAAAAATTACAAAATAAATTGAAGACTCTGATCCCATCCCAGTGCATTGACCATTTTTATGATTTAGACATATATATTACGATTATGTTTGGGACATCTATCATTTTTATTACGACCCCGTCACCGCCTGACAACTTCTTTGCGGTAGCTTCAAAGGCTGCCGCCTGTCAACCATCGTAACGGTTTTGTTTTGTTGCGGAAACTATAGTCGCGACGCTGTTATTCCCGGCGTGACTCCTCCTCTTTGCTTACGTCTTAGGAAGTGAATTCTCTATAAAGTCTAGGTAGGTAGTACCGTTCGTCATTTTTGTTCTTTCGTTGCCGAGCTACCATACGAGGAATCTATTTGCCATACCATTAAACATTATCATGTCGTAGCTCCTATGATAACAAATCAAATGCACTGCAATTCAGCAAATAATTGAGCGGCAGATAACGTCCTCGTGTGCTTTGTGCGAACGCCAACGAAAGAGCCAAAATGGCGGGCGATTATATTAAGTATTTATCGAGCCTTAAGAAATGAATAACGTCTTCATAAGCGAATCACAAGACGCACACGTTTAAACGTGGCCAACCTGCAATGCGATTGGCTGCCGGAAATTAGAGCGACGGGACTATAACTAATTTTATATAAAATCACAAGCACAAGAAGAAAGACACAACAAGAGACAAGAAATTAAATCTATTAGTAGTAATATTTTATTCCCCATTATAAGATTTAAATTTCAAGCTGATTAAAACTCATTGTTAACTTTTGTCAATTAGAATTGCAACACTGCTAGTTGCTACCGATCTTATTTAAATAATTAAAAACAGCGAATGCACTCATACCTCTCATTGTTGCAGGTGTGCTGTATTATAGTCCCGTCGCTCTTATTTCCTGCAGCCTATCACATTGCAGGTCGGCTACATTTAAACGTGTGCGTCTTGTGATTCGCTGATAATTACATGCATTTCCTAAGGCTCGATAAATACTTAATATAATCGCCTGCCATTTTGGCTCTTTCGTCGGCGTTCGCAGAAAGCACACGAGGACGTTATTTTCCGCTCATTTATTTGCTGAATTACAGTGCATTTAATTTATTATCATAGAAGCTACAACATGATAATATTTAACGGTGCGGCAAATAGATTCCTCGTCTGGTAGCTCGGCAACGAAAGAACAAAAATGGCGAAAGATACTATCTACCTAGACTTTATAGAGCCTTCACTTTCTAAGACGTAAGCAAAGAAGAGGAGTCACGCCGGGAATAACAGCGTCGCGACTTATAGTTTTATTTTCAGTCCCGCGTACACTGAAAGCAGACAGGTTTACTAATTTCATGTTCACTGCAAGCTGAGAAGTTATTTGAATGTTGATAATGATAACTCTTAAAAAATTTCTTAAAACTTTTTATAGACCTGACAGGTCGTTCCATGATCCAGTAACCCATAGTTTGACATAAGCTGGTATAAGCGATCAATGTTCGTAGATATGTAAATAATATATGCCTAAGTATTTTGTTTATCATGTTTTGAATGACGAGTCCCAATTTCGAAATAGTTAAGACGCCATAAAGAAAATATGTTGTTTTGCTATCACTGACCTTGTGATAATTGCAGCATTTCAGGTAGTAGTTTGAAATATGTTTATGAATATCTTACAGAAAATAATATTATATACTGTGTCCCGTAGAATCACTACCACACAGTAGCGGACGGTGGGTTTGAAAGTTGGGGAGGCCAAGACGTAAATGATGATAATATAAAAATATAAAGTCTGTGACGTACCTCATTACCAAGCACAGAAGTAATAGGTTTAAAGAAATTAAAATTAGGTTTTCCAATTTATATTTTAGGTTTTTAAATCTTATGTTTAGGAATTTATATAATTTTACGGAAAAAAAAAAAATAAAAATAGACAACATACTATTAATATATTACAACTGTTTGTTAAAGATTGTCTCTCTTTAGGACACTCCAAGTCCTAACCTACGAATTAGGTCTTTTTAGGTCATATTAAATTTAAGAATATTACGCTTTGCTACATAAAACGAATAAGAAAAGCAATATTTCGAGAGTAAGGAGATAGCAACATAATTGATTCGAACCTAAGAATCCGGGGTTTGCTCATTACTATTACATAGTCTCATTTTACAGCAAATTAACTCGATGTTCCTCTTTCTTCGCAAACCGGTCAAATAGGTCACAGTACACCGTAATTCCCCATAACTATGGTCCAGGCACCCAACTATGGTCCAAAACGCATTGTGTACTACTTAGTCCCCCAAGAGTTCCGTGTTTGCCATTTAAGGCGCCACTGTGATGGAATTATGTTCCCCATAGATGCTTATATCTACCATTATACGTGGCAATGATATGGATGCTTAACAAGGTCAGTGTGCATCGTTCTATTGAATTTGCGAAGACACGAAATCATTCAGTTTGTGATTGTTTTATTAAGCTCTCCTCTGTGGAACTGGTAAACTATAGATATATGATTCTTTGTACAATTAAACGTGGCTATATAGTGTTTACTTTCACGTAATAATTACACTGGCAGAGGTTAAGGACTCTGCGTGAAAAATGTTTAACCTCAAGGCTAGAAGACAGTCCTCAACTATGTACCACAATTTTTCGTGGACCATAGTTGTATTTCATTTTGAAATACTGTATTTGTTTTAATGAAATGTGAACAATTTGATTATTTACTTCTGCAAATACGGTATCTCAGTATATTCTAAAACACCATTTAACATTATACTCCAGTAAATAAAGAAACAGGCTGTTCCAGCATCAGTGGTACTAGCACGGATAATGGTCCAGTAAAACGAAAGCTTCAGGGTAGAAGGATCACAACCGTCCCTGTAAGTGACTATGAGAGCGATGAAATGGAATTGGATACAGATTAAGATGTTTCCGGTATACTCTCCATATTTACAGACAGTGAGTCAGATGTGGAAAAGAAGACGAAATCTGTTAAAATAATGCTAAAGGCACATAGTTATATGGTAGTTACTTATGAGGAGGAATTGTGACCATGGAAAGTTTTGGAAGTGAAGAACAATTGTATCCATTGTTTCATGTATAGTAAGAAGCGGCAATTACTGAGGGGAGGCAATATCCGCTATTAGTAACATCTGGGTGGCCACAAAATCAGTTGAACATTTGGAAGAAAATTGAAACAATTTGTAAGTTTTTACACCTTTTAATTATATCCGTTGTTTGGCGTTGAAAATAATAGCGCAAGTGATAAAAAAAGAGTTTTTTTTTCTGGGAAGCAATGTTTTCTTCATTTCATAATGGGTTTTCTGATTCTCACCTCATAAATAAAAATTGAGAAACTTTAGGTGGCCCCGTATTTTTGCCGGTGAGTGTAGTTGTTCATTATTGCAGGAAAATTACTTTCAGATTTCACTTGTTTATTGTGTGTTTATGCAATGTGTACTAATAAAAAGAATCCATGTACTTTTCATTTATTTTTAATATTTCTGTGCTAGATTATGTTTCTACCCTTAAATTAGAAACTCAATTTATTGATTTACGAATAATTACAGATCCAGTTATAGCCCATTCATGTTTTCAAGCATGAATATATGAGTGGACCATAGTTGGGCAACTCAGAATATAACTATGTACCAATACTTATTATTTTTTCAACACTTGTAATTAAATAATTTCAAACACATATATCAATATTTATTTAATATACACTTACAAGAGTCCGAAGCCAAAATTTCACTTAATCTGGATGAATAGTATTGAATATATAAAGAAAAATGTGACAAATGTGGAACATAGTTAGGGGAAACTACGGTACTGAATAATTACTACTAGAAGAAACTAGAGACAAATCTGCATTTGTTTCTAAACTCTCGATACATTTAAAATACTGTATAAGTAAATATATCACATACATCTCGTAACACAAAAGGATAAAATAACAAGAACACACGCAAGCAAGAGAAAATCTAACAGCATAAATGAACACTTTTACGCAGGGAGAGAAAACTAGCTACACGTGACTCAATTTTCTAAAACCAAGAAGAAAGAAAGAGAGAGAGCTTCCCAATACAGCCGGAACCAGCCGTGACTATAAGCAGTACATTTGTCAGCGGTGGGTAGGACGTCTCCAAATCGGCTCCCTTCGCGCGTTCTATCAAGTTAAACACTCTTCTAACCAGCTATCTTATTGGTTGAATTGCTGTTGTCATGGTTACAGGGGAGTAGCGTCATGTAGCCGACTCCTCTCTCCCGCTCTCGCATAGACACAGCAGGCCGCTAGATGTTTACTATACAGGTTACAACGCTATCTGTTATTTTTCAGTACGAATTATTATTTGTACTATCTGCAGTATAGCGAGCGGGCATCACCAACTGGATGTGGTCGACTTTACGTAACTTACTGTACATCTTAGTCGTAGTGAATAGTAAAATTAATATAAAAGTAAAAATATTCGTCATTTGCTGTAACTTGTCTGTGATATTAATTCAGCTGAAATTATCACTGCCATATTGTGTTCTGGTGAAATATTAAGGGAGGCACGGCTTCCCTTGCCTCCCCTGAAAATCCGCCGCTGCTACCACAGAGAAATATAAATATCTCGTCACTCAGTGAATTTAGAAATATGTTTCTCATCTTGTCTTATGTAGAAAATCTCCAAGTTTGGTAACAATGAAAATTACGACTCTAGTGCGCATGCGCGGGGTATGACAACGCATAAAGCGGAATTCACTGTACAGCAAAAAGTAAAATGTTGTTATTGGTTAGCCGAATTGAAGTTCCCAATTGCAGTCCAAAGAAGATTTAGGCAGGAATATGGTGCAAATGCTCCAGAGCGTCATACCATTGTCAAATGGTATAATCAGCTGTTGCAAACAGACTCTGTGTTAAAGGAAAAAGGGATACGGCAAAAAAGCAGTGTCCGCAGCTTAAGTTGAAGATATTAGGCAAGCATTTCAACGCAGCCCAAGGAAATCAATTCGACGGACCAGTTTAGAGCTGCGGAAAACATGGAGGGAGATAGAATACCTTCTTGATATTGTTCGGGCCACCAGAGGCGAACATGTGGAGATCTATTGAAACTTGGTGAGTTTTTTTCAACATAAAATCTAAGTCCGGTTATTCTGTCACTATTAGTTTAGGAGATATTCAGGTTTCTTGCGGTAGTGATTCTACGGGACACACTGTATAACATGGACAAGGAAAACTCTCATATGAATATGGGATTGGTGAGAAACTTTCAGAGGCATGATATTTCATAGATGCACAGAAGGGTGACATCTGTGAATCTGATCCATCGTACTTTACTAGCACCAGAGTCATTCTGCATTGACTTGATTGCTTTATCATCCGTTGATAAATATACTGTAGGCCAAGCTATATGCCTGAAAGTTTTCACTCTAAAATTCTGTTGGCTGGAGCAAGATCTTTCGGCTTTCAATTTTTGGACGACTTTATGTAGAATGACGCGAGTCAGATAGTGTTCCTGTTGTAAATGCTTGAGCTACCACTTCTTTAGCTTAAAGTCAAATGTTAAGATTCATCAATCAGATTTATACAATTATTGAAATGAATTACAAATCAGTAATACTAACAATGAAGTATAAGCTTACAGGACCATAATGAATTCACTACATTTTATGACAATAATAGAGGATGATGATAAAATATTCTGAACACCACTTACAATAGGACTAAAAATCAATAACAATAATTGAATATGTGTGTATGTATGTATGTATGTATATGTATGTATGTATGTATGTATGTATGTATGTATGTATGTATGTATGTATGTATGTATGTGTGTATGTGTGTATGTGTGTATGTGTGTATGTATGTATGTATGTATGTATGTACGTATGTACGTATGTATGTATGCATGTATGTATTTTTTCAAACTGCAAATGGGTATATACCCGGTGGCAGTAGTAACTAATTACACTCAATAATGACAATTAATAAGACACAACCAATAAAAAATTAATAATAATAATAATAATAATAATAATAATAATAATAATAATAATAATAATAATGATGATAAGAAGGAGCATCCTAAATTAAATGAAGCACGATCACCTAAAATAACATTTAAAGTAAATCTAATTTGTATCTTAACTCTAAGTATTAACTAAGACCCACGAGTGTGATAGGCTCATACCTGCACAAGTACCTTTCGGCACTACACTTATTTCGCTCACTGCACTGATTCTATCCTGATTTCACTAACACTTCAAAACCATTTCACTGTTCAAATACTTTTGGAAGTAAGTTCCTTTATAAAACTATTATACATTGCAGTTAATGTTCGTATGGAAGAGAAAATGTAAAATTTAAAGAATTTGGTATTTCCGAGTTTTGGACAGAATAGAATTTCAAAGTACCGCTATATAATGGTCTAACTATGAACAATATATTTTTAACTTTCTCAAAATTTGGATAGCCTTTTTAAAATAAGTCCCCATTTGCTGCAATGCACTTTCTATCAGTCTTATAACACACTGCAGATTTTGGGTCTCGATGGTGTACGTTAGTTTCGGAGAGATCATTGAACTCTATATCCGCATTGCTACACTCCCACCCCCCATACACACAGTCCGCTTGCAGTTCCAAACTGTGACAGATCTGCCTTCATAGCCATAGAAAATTGAAGTTAAAAGCATAATATGAAAAATTGGCGACCTGTTGCAAGACCGTAGACAACCAAACTACTGTATTGTATTGTATTTATTAACATTCCATGGTATTCATACATTGCTTACAGCTACAATATGGAACAAGTCAAAAAACTTAATAGTATTATAAAGTCTTTATTTATAGTCACAGTCTAGATGAAATATATACAAACGATATTTACAATATAGTCTATTAGAACAACACATAGATTTAGTATCAATTTCATGAAGTATTATTGAATGTCATGAATTCACCTACAGAATAAAAGGCGTGAGAAATTAGGTACTTCTTTAATTTGGGCCTAAATAATTTTATGTTTTGAGTTTCATTTTTTATATCGATAGGGAGGCTATTAAAAATTTTTACTGCCATATAACGTACTCCTTTTTGATAGCACGATAGACTTGCCGATGGAATATGAAAGTCATTTTTTTACGTGTATTTATGCTATGAACTTTTGAATTAGTTACAAAGTTTTCACTATTACATACGGGGAAGATTATTAACGAAAAGATATACTGACAAGCCATGGGCATTATTTGTAGTTTTTTTTAAATAGTCCTACACGATTCCCTAGATTTGGCACCTACTATTATTCTAATTACTATTTTTGTAATAGAAATATACTGTTACTATCTATGGAATTTCCCCAGAATATTATTCCAAACCTTATTACCGAGTAGAAGTATGAGAAGTATATTGTTTTTAAGGTATTGATATTTACTATCTTTTGCATAGATGTAATAGCAAAACAAGCTGAATTTAGTTTAATATGATTTTTCCAATTTAACACATTATCAATTTTTAAGCCAAGAAATTTGCTAGTTGTTGTTTCTAATAGAGATCTATTCTTAATTATTGCCCTAGAAATTTGTGAGGTTGAATTTGCACAGTATTTAAATTGAATGATGTTAGTTTTGTTACAATTTAATACAAATTTATTGACTGAGAACCAGTCACATATTTTGAAGAGAATTTCCTCTGTTGAAGATTGGAATGTGTTGGAGTTATTGGCTGTAATTACTATACTTGTGTCATCTTCAAACAATATGGGATGACCTACATCTTTTATTAGGGGGGCAAGATCATTTATAAACACTAGAAAAAGTAGGGAAACTAATATTGATCCTTGAGGAATTCCATTATTAATATTTCCCCATGTCGATGCAGATTTCATAGTTGTATTGATTTCAACTTTCTGTTGATACAGTTATAAAGAAAATTAATAACTTTCGCAGTGCTTTTCGTAAGGAACATGATTTTATTTCAGTTGCAGTTTTTGTACAATTGGTTCTAAATAAATATTTGTACAATGCACAATGTAGTTATTCAATACTTACTTTCATATACTCCACCTTCAGGGCTTTATACAGAGAGTCTCCAAGCTTTAGGGTGAAAATTATAGATGATAGAGGACTCTAAACTGAGCATTAATTTGACATTAAGGAACCAGTGGTCAGAAATGGATACTTTGGACGCCACGAGATCTTGAAAGTACATGTGAAGGAGTTTCTGTAAGCTGCTTTAATTTTCACAACAAATAACTGCCTGGCGCTTCCATGATGATATTAGTTATTTGTTATTGCTTACAAAATTTCGTGCGTCGTTGTAATACAAGTAGTCGCCACTTTCAACAACTGCTCTGAGCTCTAAGTTGTTACTATGAGATGTATGTTGTTTTGGAAATAAAGCATTAAATATCTTGTTGTTTGCAAGAGAATGTAGTTGTAACACAGCCCACTTCATATCCATGATCACTAGGGCAACAGATTCTAACCTACCTGCCTCATTATACAACAGACGCCAGGGTTATTTAAGAGAGTGGAACAAAAATGTCACGCATTGTTCTGGATGTATCAAGGCTGGTAATCACCACTTTGAACAGTTGCTATGCGATGTAAGTTGTTTATGTGTGTAAAAAATGTAAGCAGCTTGCAAAAATGTTCTTCAAACTTATTACTTGTCCAAGACTTTATAGGTCCTGAAATATGCATTTCCGACCAATGGTGCCTTAGGTCTTACAAGGAGAGGACATGCTCTGTATATCACCAAATTAAATGAGATTTTGTGACATGAAAGTATAAGACGTACTGTTTAAAGTCATACCTGGTATGGATGGCCAATGACCCCTCGTTTTGAAAATATTGGCTATTGTTTGTGACATACTTCCGTTAGGTGTCTAATAGGAAAACATTAGACTGTGTAACGGCATAGCTCATATGGTTAGATGCTGAGTTGTCATCCAGGCAACTTGAGTTCGAATCCTAATGTCTTCTCATTTTTCAAAGCTTGATATTATTATTATTATTATTATATTATTATTATTATTACTATTATTATTATTACTATTATTATTATTATTATTTTATTCACTTTCAGTTGTCAGCTCCTATATTCAAACCCATGTTGAAATATGTGTGGTATGCATCAAAATTAATAAAGGAATGAGAAGTGTTTGTGAATGTGAATGATATCTGTTTCGCAGTAGAAGTGCGGAATAATGTGTGTGACTGTCGACAACCTTCTTTCATTTGCTATACATGGTGCAGGAAATTGTATGTTTTGTGTGTTTTTATGACATTTATCATAATGAATCGGAACACAATGAAGTGGAATAGCTGCTACAGAAACAGAACAGACACCAGTGACACATCTTGCCTGCCTACATGAGCAATATTTCATTGTTTATCCTTTACAATACAATGTTAGCTAATTATAATTTGTTTAAAACATTATGAAGCGTTCAATACATTGAGAAATATGATATATGTAAATAGATTATTGCGATCACAATATTAATCATTATTAAAAGAAAAAAAAATAAGACCAGTTAAGATTCGAACTTAAGTTGCCTGGATAACAACTCAGCATCCAACCATGTGGGCTACGCCGTTACACAGTCCCTATTAAGCACCTAACGGAAGTATGTCACAAACAATAGCCAATATTTTCAAAACGAGGGGTCATTAGCCACCCATACCAGGTATGACTTTAAACAGTACGTCTTGTACTTTCATCTCACACAATCTTATTCCATTCGGTGATATACAGAGCGTGTCCTCTCCTTGTTGTATGTATGTATTTATTCACACTGCAATAGGTATATACCCGGTGGCAGTGGTAACTAATTACACTCAATAATGACAATAATAAACTTATTAATTAAAATACAATTAATAATAATACTAATAATTATTACTAACAATAATTAACAATAATAATAACAACAACAACAGGGAATATACTAAATTAAATGATATGATCACTTAAAATAACATTTGAAATAAATCTAATTTGTATCTTAAAACTAAGATCGAACTAAAACCAACGAGTATGATATGTTCCTATCTGCACAAGTACCTTTCAACATTACACTCATTTCGCTGTCAACTCACTCAGTGCACTGGAACTACGACACATTTCACTGATTCTATCCTGATTTCACTAACACTTCAAAAACATTTCACTGTTCAAATACTATGCACTGCCACTATAAACTATAAAGCTTCACTGACAGGAACACGTTTCACTTACACAGCACTCTTCACTGACACGACATACTTCTTCACTGATACAACACACTTCACTGACACAACATAATTCTTCACTGATACAACACTTCAATAACAACATATCATTTACACCCTTTAAATACTGTGTATAATTACCGTCTATTAGTAAGGTCCTTAAGCCTGTTTTTAAATATATTTTTGGTTGTTCGTAAAGCCTTTAGTAAGTCTGCAGGTAAAGCATTCAAGTCCCTGATAGTACGATTGAGAAAAGAAAACTTTCCAGTGTCCGTCCTCTGCCTTCTTCCCCTCAATTTATATGAGTGGTCGTTTCTTGAAGAGTAATTTGGCGGCTGCAACCTATTTTTTATTTCTCTCCAGGCATGCTCACCTCTGTATGTTTTGAACAGTGCGCATAATCGAATTCGCGTTCTCCTGTCCGTGAGCGTGTCCCATTTTAATGGTGAATTTTTCCGACAACACTTAAGAGCCCGTTTTTGAATCTTTTCCAGTGTCTTAATATGTTCTGATCTGTAAGGATCCCAACATGCAGCACCATATTCCATTACTGGACGTACTAGTGATTTATATGCAATCTTTTTGGATTTATCAGAACCTTTTCTTAGTACCTTTATCACAAAGTGTAACGCTCTCCATGCTTTTCCCGCTGTGTCTGTAACGTGTTCTCCCAGCCGAGATCGCTGCTAAATGTTATTCCGAGGTATTTACATTTGTTGACTTCCGGAATGGTTTCACCTCCTAACGTATACGATGCGACTATTTTATTTCTTTTCCTTGTAAAGCTGATGGCTTTGCTCTTTAGAGAATTTATTTTCATTTTGTTGCCTATTGCCCAATCGTTTATTCTATTTAGGTAATTCTGGAGAAGAGAAGTATCTTCATGACTTTTTATTTCTCTGTATACCATACAATCATCCGCGAATAAGCGAACCCTAGACAAGATATTAACTGGCATATCATTTACAAAAGCCAAGAATAGAGTCCTCTACCATCTGTATAATTTTGACCCTAAAGGTTGGAGACATTCTGTATATAAAATACATATTTCTGGAATTATTTTTCCAAGTGGTTGTGGAGAGATGACTGCAGAAAATTTTAAATCTTCAAATGAACGGCCAGTTGCTAAATATCTTAACGTCACTACTAATCTTTCGCGCACACTGATTGCACTTCTCATTATTGTATTTTTTTCTGTGAAAATACGATTTGATCATTTTCAATAACTTTTCCGAAACATTATTCATCCATTCTTAAATATTTTATTTTCAAATCTTCAATGCTAGTATTTTGCAGGCATTCCAGAATCTTCATTAATGATAAATTTTCACGCTTTAACAGCCACTCTTTCGTCCACAGCTATTTTCAATTTTCTTTTGACGTTAAGAGCAGCAACATTAGAAACGATGCAATCTTCATTCTGCTCTTTGTGACGGTAAGCACCATTCTCACAATGGAATTGAACGCGAACTTTTCACCTAGATATCTGATTCCTAGACTGTGTGTGTGCTGTGAACAGACACTCGAACTGCAGTCCTGGGACTGTTCGATCAGAATGTCAGTTCGGTCTGAATAATGTGTGGCCTGCTTCAGTTTTGAACTGCCGTTCTGAACTGAGTCCCTGAACTACAGGCGGACCGTACCTGCATGGGGATTATAAGCCAAGAAAAGTGACATCTTGTCGCTGTGCACCGACAGAAAATTCGTTAATCTTCGATGCTACTTACCCATTAGAGTTCTACGAAATGTTTATCTGGCCATTTTTCAGTCTATCATTCAATATGGTATTATTGTTTGTGGTGGAAATACAAAAAATTAATCTTAGTCCGTTAAATTTACTACAAAAACGAATAATTAAAATTTGTTTGAAGAAACGTTTTGATTATCGAAATAAATTAATTTATTCTGAATTTAATGTATTTAATATTGAACAAATTTATAAATATACTCTGTTGAAATTTTATCATAAAAATCTTAATAAGTTTATATTACAGGCACATAATCATGACACAAAACGAAATAATAATTCAACATTAGTTGAACCTAAATGATTCACATCTGCTTGTCTAAAGCATAGCATTAATTTTGGCCCTCATTTGTATAATTCTTTAGCTAAATTACACCCAGAACTTCTAACATGTAACCCACTAACATATAACAAGAAACTTAGATACGTGTTAATGACTTCAATTTGATTAAATAAATTTATAGCCTATGTGTATGAATTAATCAGCCTATATTATATTTTTGTATTCTATAATTTTGGCTCTTGCTCTTGACCCTACTATCCGTTTCGAAAGAAACCTAAATCAGGCCACCGAAGTTGATATTGAGAAGAAGTCCATATATGAACCTTGTCTGCCTTATCTTTCTCAAAAGTACAACGTCCCTCTTACACAATGGTCTGTCATTGGTTTGCTGTTTGGCAGTAGAGGTTGTATTTCCAAATTCACTGGAATTATCTTAAGGAACTTCACATTCCTTTTGATTATGTAATGTCTGTCCTTATAAATATTATCAAGGATTCTCTTCAAATACTACATCATCATCTCTATTTCAATTAATCCACTTATATTTGCCTTAAACAATTAACTTTCTTTTTTCTTTAATGTATCACATCACATTATATTGTACATGTTTATTGTATTCAGGGCCCTCGTGGTCACTCAAATTCTTTGAGCTGATGTCTGTAATTAAGAATATATATATATATATATATATATATATATATATATATATATATATAATTGTCCTACTTTATTCACGTACGATATTATTCTTCTCTATGTTAATATTATATTATATAAATTCATTGCCGCTGTTGTTTTAATTTTTATTTCCTATTTTATTTTATTTCATTTTCTATATTCCTCTTATATTAATATAGGCAAATTATATTATATATATTATATAATTTCACTGTAACTGTAGTTTTAATTTTAGTTCCTATTTTATTTTACTTTGCATATTCTCTAATATGCTTATTAATAATATATCTGAACTGCTACGGAACACGAGCGCTGCTCATTCGGTCCTCAAATGTTGTTAATATTACTGTATCTCCTTTTTTATATTGATTGTATTATTTTATTTCTACATCTTGATTACACAACTTTTAACACTGTATCACTTCAGAATATGTACGGTAAGAACTTTCTTGTGTTAAATTTTAACGTACCTTGTTAACATGTTTCGACCTATTTTGGGTCATCTTCAGAACTGGTCGTTGTTGGTCTTGGCGCCTCTTGTTTCCTGTGAGGGTGCGTTCGTAGTGTAGAATCAAAGAGTGTATGTGTTTTGAAATTGAGTTGTGTGTTGAGAATATCTGGTACACAGACTACTCAACATAGCAATGAACCAACAGGATTACAACGAAGAACTAAACACAATCAAATACATAGCACAAGAAAACGGATACAACCCCAACATAATAGACAACATAATACGTAAGACAAAACAAAACCACAAAAAACAGAAGAATACAACACAAACACAAAAAATACATCACACTAACATACGAAAACAAAAACACACATAAAATTGCAACCTCATTCAAGAAATTAAACTACAACATCGCATACAGAACAAATTATACTCTACAAAAACATCTCGACACACAAACAACAAATACAACCACACAGGCGTATACAAACTCAAATGTAACACCTGCAAAAACTTCTACATAGAACAGACAGGCAGATCATTTCAAACACGTTACAAAGAACACATCACAGCCATAACAAAATTACAAAACACCTCCACATAAGCAGAACACATCACAAATGCCAACCACACCTACAGAAACACCAACACAGACTTGAAAATACTGCACATCCAACCAAAAAGCCAGAAACTCAACACACTAGAACAATATGAAATATACAGACACACAAAAACACGCCCCAACGATATTCTCAACACACAACTCAATTTCAAAACACATACACTCTCTGACTCTACGCTACAAACGCACCCTCACAGGAAACAAGAGGCGCCAAGACCAACAACGACCTGTTCTGAAGAGGAGCCAGAATAGGTCGAAACATGTTAACAAGGTACGTTAAAATTTAACACAAGAAAGTTATCATATAATATATTACGATTTTATTTCCATTTCTATACTTGTAATTATATTCTGCATTCTGTATATTTAAATTTAAATAAATAAAAAAAAATCACCTCTCTGCCTATAAGACGCTCTAGCAATTTTTTAATAGAACTTCTCGAATCGTTTCCGCAGCACTCACCATTTGTTCTGAAGAATGAAAGTGTACCCAACGAAGTTCTAATTTAAAATTCTGTAAATCAAAATTCATATGGTACAAAGTCCGTACTCCAGATAGAATGACAGGCACTTTACAAGTTCATTTTGCTAAGTTATTACATGACTGCACTTGTCATGAGGAATAGTGCATTACCGTGGTGCATCGTCCATTCTATTGCAATGAAACGTGATTTCTTTTTCGCACGTTATCGTTCAAGGCCTTCAGGATGACTACACTTTGAAATATTGTTCTGTCAGAGCTATGTGTCAGTGCATAACAAGCTGATAAACCACTCCTTTACATTCACAAAAGTCTCGGTTATGACCTTTCCTGCAGACGATACAACTCTGACTGGTGACTATTGAGATTTCCAAACAGAGCTTTGTTGCTCAATCTCAGACTCAAAATCATATAACCAAGTCTCATTCCCAGTCAAGTCTTCAAACGAAACCGCCGCTCATCTTTTTACACTAACGCCCTTTTGAGCCCCTCATAAAAATATACGTGAACTTTCAATTGTTCAAAAGTAAGCAGTTTTTGAACCCACCGCTTACTATCACGTGTCATGTGCAGTTTTTTTTTTTAATTGATCACTTAAGTGTCAGATATTCCTGCAGTAACATTGAAGCTAGTATACGGAGATGCGGTAAGATCTATGTTGTACGAGGCACAAATTTGGGGCTGGAAAAATGCGGGAAAATTAAATAAGATACAAACGGATTTCCTAAAATGGATACCTGGCATTGGAAGAAGCACAGCTCATTGCGGGATGTTAAAGGAGTTTGGGCTTCAAAACGAAGCAATTCACATGAAAGTCAGGATGGTAAAATACTGACTAAGGATTATATTTACGGTCGATTTATTAAAGATGCAAATCTGGCTTTCAGATAGGGTAAAGGTTGGTATAATATGAGTAGTATAGTGATAATAATAATAATAATAATAATAATAATAATAATGGCTTTATTTAACCTGGCAGAGTTAAGGCCGTAAGGCCTTCTCTTACACTCAACCAGGATTAAAACTTGCTTACACAGTTGAACATAAAACTGGATCAGAATTAAGTAATTACATACTGATACATAATGAGATCAAAAGAGGTAGTTACATAAAATTTATCTCATAAAATAAAAATAAACATAGTGAAAT
Organism: Periplaneta americana; assembly: GCF_040183065.1. Lineage (NCBI taxonomy): Eukaryota > Metazoa > Arthropoda > Insecta > Blattodea > Blattidae > Periplaneta > Periplaneta americana. The sequence goes on from NC_091127.1 coordinate 120,851,667, forward strand.
ACATATTAATTTGTTAGAATCAAATACGAATCACATAAAAACAGAAGCCGATAATTCAATAAAAAAGAAAAATGTACACAGTAAAAATAAAAATAAACACATTAGTACACATATTAGTATTAGATTACAATTAAGTAGGATTTACATAATTAAACCAGAAAGTGACAATTGAATAAAATGTACACAAAAATAGATTAATAATAAAAAACAACTACACAGTGAGATACATATTGGCATTAAGTGATAAACAAACACGATTTAGATAATAAAAATAAGAAACAAAAAAAAATAAAAATAAATACAGTGGAACACATTTGCAACACGTTAGGTCTGGCAATTCATCATAAGATATTTTTCTAATTTACATTTAAAGGAAATTAAAGTTGGGCAGCCCTTGACTTCAGGCGGCAGAGAATTCCAGTGACGAGAAGTAGCAACAGTGAAAGATGAAGAATAAAGAGATGATGTGTGCAGTGGTATTTCTAGCGTGTTATCATATTGTGACCGAGTATTTAAGTTATGATACCGAGAAAGACTGTGGAATCGGACAGATAAGTAAGAGGGAGTAGAGGTGTGCAAAATTCGGTATAAGAGAGAAGAGAGTGATAGTTTTTATTGAGAATTTATTACAATTTTACTGAGCGAGAGGATGATCGGTTTTTGCGTCAACGTATTAAGGGAATGTTCGTTGACAAGTTTCTGCTTCTCTCGCTCAGTAAAATTGTAATAAATTCTCAAAAAGAAATATTGCCAACCCTATAGCTCCCTGTGAAGCAGTCTTGAATAATTTCAAAGGAAAAAAATTGTTCCGGGGTCGGATATCGATCCCGGGACCTTTGGCTAAGCGCGCCAACGCTCTACCGACTGAGCTACCCAGGAACTGCACCCGACATCGTCTCAATTTTTTCCTTTATATCCACATACCTTAAGTGGGCTAATAAGACGCCAGAAACCCAACTTTGAGTGCACATAAACTCTGTGTGAATTAATTGTGGTTTTCTGTTAACGTACCTATAGTGACGTATATATTATGCAAATCAGGCTTTCAAGTATAGCATCCTGCGAAGCAGACGTGAATAATTTCAAGGAAAAAATTTCAAGGGGTCGGGTATCGATCCCGGGACAATTGACTGAGCGCGTCTACTTCTTTTCCTTTAAAATTATTTCATACTTAGTTTCAAATTTGCCACTAGGAGGAATCGTTATCGATCACGTCTTTTCTATGCTTGTCAAGCTTCTGTAATCTTTCGGGACTTACAGGAAGCAAAAGAAGATCAATTCAATCATTGTAATGCCTTATTTCAAATTTACTTTTTTTTTTTTTTTTTCCAAATTTATTTACAATTTACATTTGAAATGAATACATATTGTGACAGCCACGTGAGATTCGATCTCACGACCGGCAGAAGAAGAGCAAGGTCGGCCGTGGTTCTGCGCAAGTTGCGCGCGCATCTGCTTCCTGGGGCATGTGCTGAGGCGTAGAGAGGAGAGGAGAGAGCGCGACCGCGGCAGAGAGGGGAGAAATCCAGAGAATTCGAGAGTGCCATCTCTGGACATCCGTGGAAATTTCTAGCATCGTACATTCTCGTAGCTATGGTTTGGTTATAAATTACGACACGCGAGCGAACTAGTGCAGTGTTGTTGTAGTCGTTGGACAGCAAGCCAGTCTTATGTAGCAGTGAAGCCAGCTTCGAGACCGGAGTTCGACTTGAGTGTGTCCGCAGCTGTGTGAGCATCTGAAGCCCTGAGTTCGAGTGCAGTGGACCGCAGTTGGGGGACCTGAGTTCGAAGTTCAGTGGACTGTCTCTGAAGGTCTGGGGTTCGAGATACTATGAACTCGAGTGACTGAGCTAGAAGAACTAGCCAAGGCAAACGAACTGTGAACTGAGAACTGACAGTTCTGTTTTGTAAATAGTGCTCTGTGAACATTAGTTAAGATTAACAGTTCATTGTTCTCAATAATCCAAGTAAATTTTCATTGTCGTCTGTGGAGTGCAATAACGAATACTGTGTTGCTGTGTGGAGTACAAATCCCATTGTTGACGGGAGTAGAATTAAATTGTAGAAAGTGATTATTATTGGTGTGAGAATACGTAAAACTACATTATTGTTTTGAATTTTAAAGTTACAATATGAATAGATACCCGAAATGAGCATATGCTCGTGCTCGGGTACAGTCCAGTAGTCTACATAAATTTTACAGAGATCACATAATAATGCTGATGATAGAAATAATAGTAATAATAATAATAATATTAATAATAATAATAATAATAATAATAATAATAATAATATTAATAATAGAATAATCGTACAGAGATGATACAAAAGATAGTAATACAAAATAATTCATTAATAATAAAATAAAATAATAATAATAATAATAATAATAATAATAATAATAATAATAATAATAGTGATAAAACAAAAATGTTTACAATAATAAAATAAATACTAAGACGGATAAAATAAAATATAAAGCCACTAGCGAGAGTTAACACAACTTAAATAAGTATATAATAACCGAAAAAAATGACGAACTTGTAAATTTAATAATCTGATTGGCTATGTATTGTATACTTTTAGTAGAGCCATCGATGTAGCTCAGTCGGCAGACTCGCTGGGCTGCTGATCCGGAGCTGCGTTCGGGCTTGGGTTGGATCCCCCTTTGGACTTTGGTTTCTTCCGAGGTTTTCCACAGCCGTGGGACTAAAGCCGGACGGTCTATGGCGAGTCCTTGGCATCAACACCTTTGATTTGATTACCCCCTTTGATTTGATTACCTGGTTGGGTTTTTCCGAGGTTTCCCCCACCGAGAAGGCAAATGCCGGGTAATATTTTGGCGAATCCTCGGACCTCATTTCATCTCACTACATCTCGCCAAAATGTAAATGTAAAAAAAAATGTAAAAAAAATGTAAAAAAAATTGTACAATATTGTAAAAATTGTAGAAAATTACTAAATTGTAAAACTATAAAAATTTGTAAAAATTGTAATTGTAATATTGTAAAATGTTGACATGTTCCACATCTTAAAGCTTCATTGCTCATGTAATATCTATGGAATAAAATAAATGAATGAATGAATGAATCAGAAAAGTTCGTTGTATCGCAGACGACAGCAACCGCTGTACTGACATTGTGCTATGCATTATTGGTAGTAGGGGGGAGCCGAAAGTCTACGTAACTACCGTTCTCTTCGAATCTTCTCGTACAATCATGAGAAGTTAATGCTGCAAAACAAAATGTCTACGAGTCAAACTGTTCATTATTACCAGGATAAATAGAAATAATACTGAAATATATTAATCAAGTTTCAGTTATAGATTTCCCCTTTGTGCAAAAGGTATCATATCAAAATATTTTATGAATGGCGGGGAAAATATAAATTTCAAGAACTCTCTAGTGACAAGAGATAGTGACAAGTACAATCAAGTGTATCTGTAGCGATGCTAAGAAATCATTTATTGGATATATATATATATATACTGTTACTAATTAAGAAAATGATCTATTTATATTTATTACAATGTTTTATCTTATAGGTTACATGCATCAGATAAATACAATAAATATTAGTACCATATAATGCTAGTAACACTTAAAATAATAATGAAATTTATCAAATACCATACAAGCATTTTCACTTTATTTTTAAACTTAAGAATGTGTAAATTGCTTAGGTCTGGATTATTTTTCAATACTGAATTGTATAGTCTTGATCCATAATTCCTACTGTGTCTTAATCCAGCTGTAGTGTGCCTGTTTCTACTATTTGTAAATAATTAAAATGGCGGCCAGCAACTTAACGCCAAAGCACCGTAAGACATGGTTTCGAAGTAAGTACACAGTAAACATTATATTTTAAGGGTAAAAATTATGACATAAGATGTAGTGCTGCGCATGATTACGTTGTTTGCGCGCTTTCAATCGGAGACATCCGGATTAACACCGATTGATGCCGCGCAGATTGTAATATGTGCCGTGGCGCAGACATACAATTTCCGCTGAGTATTCCTTTTATTCGAATCATGCGGTGGTTCAAATCCGAGTATTTTTAATAAGTGTTATTTTTTGTTTATTCACTCATTTTTTTACGCTCTTTCCCTCCTGTTTTTGCTTGAGGTACTACTTTAGACGACAATTGTTTTTTCTATATTTGAAATTCATAGCATTTATGGAAGAGTGTGTTAGTTTTATGTTATTGATCAAATTAACGTCATTAAATTCAATTATTGCGAAATCTACAGCAAAGTAAAGTTTTTCAGTAACTAATGTATACAATTTATTATAGTTCTCCTAGAAACATTCGTTTATTCACAAATAGTTACTGCCAATTAGCCTAATCGATTGAGTTTACCGTAAAATACATTAAATGTAATTTCAGAATGCAACCGAAGAAACGTGTCGTATGAAAGTGTTAAGGTTCACTGTTTAAAATTAATTTATTCAGGCTCTTCGTCACCTTTAACTCTGGAAAACACTTTTACATAATATCTATGAATATGTTATATTAGAACATAGTATAATATTAATAAATATACTGTAACATAATAATAGCAATAATAATAATAACAATAATAATAATAATAATAATAATAATAATAATAATAATAATAATAATAATAGGTCTCATAATAATAACAGCAACTTTCGTGGAATATCACTTTTGTTAACTTCGTACAAAATTTTGTCCCATATTCTTTGAGAAGATTAACTCCATATATGGATGAAATTAATGGAGAACATCAATGTGGTTTTAGGCATAATAAATCGACTATTGATAAGATTTTCTATATTCTAAAGATATTGGAGAAAAAATGGGAGTATGAGGGCACAGTACATCAGTTATTGATAGATTTCAAAAAGGCATATGACTCGGTTAAGAGAGAAGTTTTATTTAATAGGTATTCTTATTGAATTTGGTATTCCCAAGAAATTAATTCGATTAATTAAAATGTGTTTTAATGAAACTTACAGCAGAGTCCGTATATGCCAGTTTCTGTCTGGTGCTTTTCCAATTCACTGCGGGCTAAAGCAAGGAGATGCAATATCACCTTTACTTTTTAACGTTGCCTTAAATCATGCATGTCAATTGATGCCCACAGGAGCAAGCGCGCGCATTAGAGCCCAGGAGAGCCTGAGAGCTTTACAGCGGAAATGAAAGAGACAGACGAAAGAGGTTGTATATGCCGCTTGCTCGAGCTATATTCAGGGATGGCCAGCACTGATTCAATAGATAAAGGGAAGAGAACTTATTAAAACTGTATCCATGTTAATTTTTAGATTTGCCTGAGAAGTGTAAGTGCATTATAAGAATGTAAGTTTTAATTTTAATGCTCATTTTTAACAAGTTTTATTTTTTCATTCAAAAGAAATATTTTCTCAACTTTTCGTATAGGAAAGTGAAATTTTCAGGTATAGGCCTATTTATTTAGTAGCCTTACAGAATGTTTTCGTAAATCTAATATATCGTATATACGTATTACTGAAGATAGTGTATTGAACATTTTGAAAATATTCGCATGGAAATTGTTTGTAAGGAAATTAATTAACAAAGCAAATACTGTTACATTATAAGCAAAAGATACATGCCCATGTGTTGTAAAAATGTCAGCTCTATAGCTTTATCAGATTTCGAGAAAACAATTTAATATTCTGGTGATAGGAAGTTGCTCACAAATATCACCTTAAAAGCATAATGAGATAAGAGTTTTGTTATGTAATATTAATTACACTTAAAACAGATACAGTACCTAGGTAACTTTGCTTTGTACTGTAATATTGTTTTGATTAGTTTATTGATTACTTTTGTAAGGCTAAAGATACCATCAATATAAATTCCAACTTATCATGTCATACTCAATCTCTTTCTTTGGAATATCACTTTCTTTATGAATGATGTGTTTCATCCACTTAATACAGTATAATATTATACTACTATGGAATTTAAGTGAATATTCCTTCTTAACTCTATATAATGTTATTAAGATTTAAAACACAAGTGCAATATTAAGAAATCAGTGTTAGTACTTTTGTTTTACAGACAATATAGATAATATTAAACAGAAAGAAGCCATATAAAAATAACGACATAAAATTTCACGTTCCGTTTAAAGTTGGTGCACCATTGTTTTCTTAATCCAACAGGTTGCTTATTCATATACAAAACCCTTCCTCTTTCCATACTTAGCGCTTGCTGCCCGCGCACGACGTCGAGGTCATAAAATGCGCTTGCTTTGACGTAACTTCCTTAAATGGTAGTTTACACTATATGAGATTTCCACTTGCTCATAAGGGATAATTTAGGAGTTCATAAATTAAATTTAAATGTGGAGAAACGTTAAATCGAAGTTGTACTGTATTTAAGTAATAATAATCTTGCATAAAATAAATTTAATTGTAAACATAATTATTCAGTTTTCTACATATTCTATCCCTTTCTTATCATTCTGGTTGTCTTACTTAGTTTTCAGATCGCGCCTACGACAGCCCTCAGAAGCCGCTGACTCTCCGTGGATATGTCAAGCGTGGTAGCTGGTGGCCAGCAGTGGAACCCACTCCCCTCCCGACGGGAGAGGGGGCCTACACCTCAGACCGTTTGAGACGAGAATGTGGGGGGCTGTTGGGGTGGAATGGTACACGGATTTGGAAGGATGGCGGGACTGGTCGTTAGGGTGTTAGTGACTAGGTCTGTTCGGCGTAGGTGCGGTCGACGGGCTTACAACTCATCTCAAGGGCGCACAATAGACCTCAGGTCGCGGTGCACAGGGACGTTCTCCTCCCGGCCTCATACAAACAAAAAAGAAAGTAAATATCTGATTTCATCATGACTCTCACATATGCAAGATCAATAATGGAAATAGAGCATTCAAAATAAGAATTCATCAACATTTTACCAAGCCATGCGAAGTTTTAAGTGTATGTGTATTTGTTATAGCCGTTCCTTATGTTTCCACAATAGTGAACCCTTAAAATATTTTATAACTAAAAGTCAGTGGCTTTAGTAACAGATCTTTTCTAAAATACTGCAAGAAACTAACGTACGAAAAGTATACAGTTATCTCGAATAATAATACATTAGTCGAAAAATGTGGTCTCAGAAGCATTACACAATAAAATCCACTCCGGCGGACGTCTTTGTGATCTAGGTAGAACGCTAAACTGTGTTAAGCATGAAGTACTATTAGCTAAACTTATTTTCTACGAAATTAGGTTGAAAATTTGAAGTGGTTCTATTTGTATTAAAAAAGACAAAAGCGCAAGGTAGGTAAATTTCTGCATCTTGCAACGAAACGTTTTTGTGTCATGAAACACGGTGTCACTTAGAATGCAATAATATAATTTTGTTTCTTCTCGAAATGTACAGTGCATACATTTTAACTTTGCACGGTAGCGGAAATTGACTGAAAGAGGCTATGCAGAGCGCTGCTGTCCAAGCCCGGCCGGTACGGAACGAACGGTAATGACTGAAAAACATGCGAGATATGGAGTAGAAGGGAGAGATCTGTATAATTTTAAATTGTGACGCTACTGAAGAAATGCTTATTTTTCAAAGACGATGTTGGAAATGTAAAAAGATAAAGTATATGCACTCAATGTAAATAACCGCATATCTTTAATTTTAAATACTCGTATTTTGTGTTGGAAAATTCTCATTAGCGTTGTTACATACTTACTGGCTTTTAAGGAACCCGGAGGCTCTCACATAAGCCCGTCATTGGTCCCTAAACTGAGCAAGATTAATCCAGTCTCTACCATCATATCCCACCTCCCTCAAATCTATTTTAATATTATCTTCCCATCTACGTCTCGGCCTCCCCAAAGATCTTTTTCCCTCCGGCTTCCCAACTAGCACACTATATGCATTTCTGGATTCGCCCATACGAGCTACATGCCCTGCCCTTCTCAAACGTCTGGATTTAATGTTCTTAATTATGTCAGGTGAAGAATACAATGAGTGCAGTTCTGTGTTTTGTAACTTTCTCCATTCTCCTGTAACTTCAACCCTCTTAGCCCCAAATCCAATAGTTGGTTCAAAAATATCCTCTCGTCCTACTTTAGTATTCAAATCTCTCAATAAAATTTTCATGTGATATCTAGGTAACTGATCAAAAGTGTGTTCCAATTCCTCATAGAAGCTATCCTTTATATGGCCGTCTTTCTCTTCTGTAGAGGCATGAGCATTTATAACTACAATATCGCACTATCTACTCTTAAGCACTAAATACGATAACCTATCACTGATAAATTCCATTAACGTTGTTATCCAACGGTGACTTTGGAAATGAACGGAATCGAGTTTAAGGCACATAAACCCTCACTGAATGTGGGTAAGTTAAATGTAATCATATTTCTGACATACAAGACGGAGATGAATTGCTATGTGTAGGAAATTGTGGTAAGTTTCATTGAACAAAAATTAACACTAAATTACTTAATTTAAAAATTAACGATAACTTTATTTGCACGGAATTTGCTCAATATTATTTCTTACCAATTTCATTCAACGTGTTATACGTTAGCCAGGGGCGGCCCGTCCATAAGAGTTACGGAGCTGCAGCACTCCCTGCTTTGACAGGAAAATAAAAATAATAAGTAATTGATTAACTAGCGGACTTACTCGTGTTAATTATGTAAGTCTGTGCAGCTTACAGCTGTTTCGGTGCTTCATCACACCATCCTCAGAGCCTAGTAGATCTCGGCGTCATCTCGAACTTCTCTGCCTGTTGTGTCGGTGTGCTTGATTGTTGAAAAGTGTTGAAAAGTGGAGTAAATAGTGTATGTGTACTGAAATTGATCTGTGTGTTGAGAATTCATTCGGGATGTGTTTTAGTGTGTTTGTATATTTCGTATTGTTCTAATGTATTGAGTTTTTGATTATTTGGTTGTATGTGTAGGATTTCCATGTCCGTAGGCTCTGAGGATGGTGTGATGAAGCACCGAAACAGCTGTAAACCGCACAGACTTACATAATTAACACGAGTAAGTCCGCTAGTTAATGAATTACTTATATTCAAGTGTTAAAAGTAGTGTACGCAAGACTCAGAATGGATAAAAATAATATTTATTTTAATTTGTAGAAGAATTGTTACAGCTTTTATTGGCGAACTGCTTTATATTTCATCTGGCCGGGAATATGTACTATTATCTTATGAATTATCTTTTTGCGCGTCGACTGTACTGGAATTGACACTGCATTCAAAGTCGTCCTGGAATCTGCAGGGTGGAACAGATCATAGAGAGTGTGTCTTGCTCGGTCAGGGTGTAGAGAGGTGAAGGGAAGCAGAGGGAAACTGCCGCTATTTAAAACCCATATTTCGCTGCAGTGGCTTGCAGAGCCAGGCCACAAGGGAAGATTTTCCTCCCCTCCCACACCGCTATTGTAATGCTACGTCAAATGGATTCTCTATTCCCTTGAAACTTAATGACAAAATTTTTATTTTCTCTTCACATACTTATTGCTGTAGAATCTTATCGAGTTAATATAACGAAATTAATATTCTCTTTTGCCTTATTATTACGTATATATCCAGCCTCCAGCAGAACCTAATATTTGCCTTAACTCAAAATGATTGCACGAGTATAATCCTTTTGATATAGCACGTAAAATACGAAAGAGACTTCTTTCTCAGTTTTATCTGAGTATTGCTTTGGTGTGACGTTTTAGCACTGTAACTTAACCAGTGCAAATGTGCAAGCATGAGTATGTGTGAATTATCGGTCCATACAGAAAGGGCCTTACTCCAAGTACCTCACTTTCGAGAAAAATGAAAAAAAAAAAAAAAACTGATTTACTTTCTTTGCCTCCCTCTGCAATGACAGAAAATAGTCTCCTATTATAGTGTCCAACATTCTCAATGTTATTGCATGACAGAACGTGATATTAGAATGTTCTCCCTGTTTATAAAATTAAGTAAATGTGGTGGACTTAGGCCCTTTCTGAATGCTATGATATTTTCTTGAAATAATTTCTTTATTTATTCCTTTTTTATACAAGTAAACAAAAATACTATGTTGAGACAACAAAAGTAGATCATAAATATTATAAATCAGTTCAAATTCACTTTATTAAACGTCCTTATGTTGCTAGAGGTGTCTCAAAGTCTAGGTTATTGATCACATAACAGCACTTATTTCACAATACAGCAGTATTGCCTTATTATTTTGTTAATATTCACATAGGTATCACTTTAAATCATCTGAAAATCACATAATTAAATAATGTTCTGCAAACTGAGTTATTAGTAACGCAAAACTTCCCGCTGATATTAATGAACATACTGCAGATATTTACTAGTCTTCCACTTGTTCACGCACTGGCAAGTCACAAATCTCTTGGTTTTTTTATTTTTTTAATTTTTTTTAATTTTTTTATTGGGTTATTTTACGACGCTGTATCAACATCTAGATTATCTAGCGTCTGGGTGATATGAAGGTGATAATGCCGGTGAAATGAGTCCGGGGTCCAGCACCGAAAGTTACCCAGCATTTGCTCGTATTGGGTTGAGGGAAAACCCCGGAAAAAACCTCAACCAGGTAACTTGCCCCGACCGGGATTCGAACCCGGGCCACCTGGTTTCGCAGCCAGACGCGCTGACCGTTACTCCACAGGTGTGGACCAAATCTCTTGGTAAAATTCCTTTCACTCAACGTAGCTAATTTTATTGGGACATATCCTGCCGGGTATGCAAGACTTGTAGCTAGAATAGGCACTGGTGTTCCTGGCTGGGACAGTTGGAACGTATGTGTGATCATACTATCAATAAAATTTCTAGCTACAATGCAGCCAGGCAGTTGGGCTTCATAGGTGAAATGCATGAATGTGCTAATGCTAAATTGCATTTTCTGGTCTCTCGAAATGCTTCTCTTTGCAGTTTCTTCTGATAGACAAGTCTTCTTGTAGACGGTTTGCCACGATGTTTTAAAAGATCTCTGATGTCTCCACTTCCTTGACGAGAAACTTATCATAATTTTTGCTACTGGTTAAAATAATTTCCGATATCTGATGTATGCTGTAGAGTCGGTCATGCTTCTTTAGAGCTCGTTTTATGAGACCGAAGTCCCTGTCGCAAGGAAGAAACGAATGGTCCCTAACAGGGAAGTAGTGCTCTATCTTCTGAAAGCGACCAGTGTCAGTCAGGGTAAGGAGCATTCTAGCCAAGTCATGCTTTTTATTCTGTCCCCCACAGTTGTCCGAGAACAGATGTAATTCATCCACTTCTGAAGGAATATCATTATTAATATAATCAAGAAGAAAAGAGCACACCTCATTAGGTCCTTTATTGCATTGCCCTTCGTGGTAAAGGTACACTTTGGCTGTGTTTACCTTCATGTTGTGTATGCAGAAAATGTTTACGGTCAACTGCCGCAAATAAAATGTCTCTTGAACTGGGATGTGTGGTAGCTGTACGTTTTGCATGAAGTCAAAAGAAATTGGTAACACATTTGGTTTATCATTCTGTTTGATATCTGCCTGTAGTTTGGAATAAAATTTAGTAGATCTTCGTTTGTGAACTAAAAGTTCAGCAGCTGCACATCTCTTCGCAGTGTCATTCAGGTGAGGACTACGAAGCTTCAACTTCAATTCTTCACAAATGGAACAACAGTCAATTTGTGGCCTTCCGAATGACAGATTAAATTTCTCAGTGAAGAACTTGTGATAGAACTGGTAACTGACCTTTACATTAGAGTGCTTAGCCTTAAACATCTGGTACATGATTTTAACATTAAGTCTAGCATCCAAATATGTCATTGCTTTTCCCGCGTAGTGACTTTCCTTAGTCGGAAAACTTTGTATATGCTCCCTGATTAGCATTACAGTTATACCAGGAAGAGAATTTCCACTTGCATTTTTTCCACGCATGTCCTTTGGACATTTTCCAAGCAACGATAGACTTCTAATTCTCTTTATGCGCTTAATGGTTACTGAATGCAGTGAAAGGAAAGCCTTGAGACATACCTCAACTTTTGAAGTACCTACTATAACATGATACCTGAAGGAATTGCAATTTTTCCTTGCTTCATCTCCTTTCCTTGGTCGGCGGCGTTGTACATCGTGAATTTATATGAGGGACTGCAGGTATATATCTTGCTCATCTTTGGTCGCTAGGTCATGAAAGCGTGAAAAAATGTGCAGCTGAACATCTTCTGCAATTGCAGAAAAACAGTTTCTCCTCTTGCAGCTACAAGGAAAGAGGAACATAAAAACTATACTCGTATTATGCAAGTCTAATAAAACACATCATACAAAGATAAATCTGAAAAACTATTTAATGGTATTAATATGTATTTTAATACTATGAGTGTAGTGCCTACTGTATAATATAGGCCTATGTACTTAAAGTAAGAGAAAATAACACACAATCCTATGGCCACATAACCTGATTTAGAATAGTAATGCATTTACCTGCAAGAGGGTCCTGTTTTCTTTGCCGGGATTATAGCTCCTTTGTAATTAACGTATTCCAAACCCTTGACTCTTGCACGTTTAATTGCGTTGTTCCTCCATGATGATGTATATCTCAATCTCTTCTTGAACCTGGCACCATGTGCTTCCATTTCAAAACACTATAATATGAACCTTTCACTAACGGACGACGAACAGTACTAAGATAAGATCAGCTGAGTTTCGGCGGGAACAAGAAAGAAACGCACATTGCGAGTCAACTGTCTGCAATGTTGCCAATGATAAAATATACAGAAAGGGCCTCAGTCACGGACTGAGTCCCTTTCTCCATGGACGTGTGAAACTGATGTGTCCGTTTCTCCGCGTTAAGAGCATGACACTGAGTTCCCTTCATCATAGAAGGTTGGTGATTACTTCAGGAGCAGGATTCTGGTAATAACTCGATTTCCGCAAAATAGTGACTGAGGCCCTTTCTGTATGGACCGATTAATTATTATTCTGTAATTATTACAGACTATTAATTTTATTTTTCTCAACATTCCCTTGCGGAGAATATTGATGTAATGTGAAATTAAAGGGTCGTTCGTTACCCGACTTAAAATCTTATTCAAGCTTCATCCAGCCGAAATAGTGCATATATGTAAGGACGCATAACAATGAAATTTACGCTAAGCATTTGTGGTTGCCTCCTCTTCGGTGGTGATACTGCATAGACTAGGAGTGGTGTGACGGATTTAGGACATGTGCCCCTAAAAATTAAAAAGCACGAATCTTCGCAATCTCACCTGTAGAATGTTGTTTCATTGGCTATGTTAGGCAAAACTAATATTGCTGCGTAATTAAGTGAAACGAACAAAACAAACTTTCTCAAACATAATCAAGAAGTGAGAAAAAATCGTGAAATTATTTTTAACAATATTGATTGTATCAAATTTTGTGGCCAATATGAACTTCCCGTTAGGGGACATGATGAAAAAACGATTCGAAGAACTCTGAGTATTTCGTGGGTTGCTACAGTTCGTGAGTAATCTAAACGAGCCTCTCAAAAATCATTTGAAACATGCCACTGTTTAAAGGTAATTCTAAGGCCCGTATTCACCAACGCCAGTAATATTTGCTATTATCTCAGATTTCTAAAACTTTGGTAATACCATTATCTCGGATAACGCTCAGTTCTGTATTCACCACGTTTATTATCCTGGTTTTCAAAAACTAAGTTTTCGTTTCAGACTGCATTTGATCGTTAATTTTTTCTTAACGAAGCGCGGAAAGCATAGAGAGAAACAATTGACTAACGCCATGGAAACTATAAATTCATGATAAAAATAAACAAGTTTACGAGTTAGGTGTGCGAAAATAGTTTATCTACCGTAAGTTATGGCTAGTGTTGATCAGAAACGTAGAAAGAAACCTAATATGACTTGTCAAGAGAAGGAATTGTTATTGGATTTGGTGGCAGAAAATAAAAAAAACGGTCAATGTAGAGTATCCACCGCCCACTGAACGAATATTTCACACTTTTATCACTGCCAATGCTGCGCTATAAACCAAGTTTCGCAATCTAATGTAAAAGACTACCTACAGATATTTGGAAAGTTTTAGAGAAAATACACAAATTAAATCTTCTAACACGATTTTTTTGTTTTTATGAATTAAGTAATTTGCTGCGAGACATCGTTAGATATAGACCACTCTTACACTAAACCTGGAGTAATTTAAGCTTATTAATCAAATATGATTCTACTTACTGTTTTTTATATGCTCACCTGTATGTAATTTCTATTTTATACATATTTCATTGTAATTTTCCATCCAAAGATCATTAAGAACGCTGAATATTACTTAATATCTCCTATCTTTCTTCAAATAGTCGTTTATATGCCGTGTCAATTTTCATTTGTTTTCGTAAGTTAACATTGATGAACATTGGAAGCAACATAATATAAGAAATTATTTTCCTACACAATCCACGCTATATTCACGTTGTTTTGAAATGATTAAACGAAGATGGTTTGCTTATTGCTTATTACACGCACATTAATTGTATGTAATTTCTATTCCATACGTTTTTTCTTCTGTCCCAAGATATTAAGAATGGTGAATATTATTCATGCTTGTTTCCTGTATTTCTTAAAATATGTGGCATGTTAGTTTTTATTTGTCATTATTTACGTAAAAATGATGCGCCAAAAATAATAATAATATCGTACTCACTCCACATCCCTATATTAACAAATTAATTTTCAGTGATTTATTAAAGAATGTACCAGTATTTAAAAGACTAATAATTTAGAAACATGTTACATAAATCATCCTTGTGCCAAAAGAGAATGCTCCCTGGACCAAATTATATTAAAGAATGTACCGGTATTTAAAAGACTAATTTAGAAAAATGTTACATAAATCATCCTTGTGCCAAAAGAGAATGCTCCCTGGACCAAATTGTCGTATTTTGCAGTGGTCGTCAGTACTCGCTGAAATGGGTAATAATCTATACTAATAATAAATCTGTAGCCGAAATTTTTCTGGTAATTTTCGATTTTCCAAAAATAATTGGTCCTAACATATATAATTAACCACCCTGAAACCGAAAATCGCTTTTTTGAAATTTTTGTTTGTATGTATGTCTGTCTGTCTGTCTGTCTGTATGTTTGTTACCTTTTCACGCGATAATGGCTGAACGGATTTCGATGAAAATTGGAATATAAATTAAGTTTGTTGTAACTTAGATTTTAGGCTATATGGGAATCAAAATACATTATTTAAAAGGGGGATTATAAAGGGGCCTGAATTAAATAAATCGAAATATCTCGCTTATTATTGATTTTTGTGAAAAATGTTACATAACAAAAGTTTCTTTAATAATAATTTCCGATACATTTTATTCCTTGAAAAATTTTGATAGGACTGATATTTAATGAGATAAATGAGTTTTAAAATTAAAATAACTGTCATCTAAGGCCGTGTAATGAATTAAAAAACAAATGACTTCGTCTATAAGGGGACTTGGACAGCAACAATCGAAAGCTATGAAAGATAGCCTACAGAGAATGTTTTTGTTTTGTATGATGTAATATCGGAAGCTAAATTAACCGATTTGTATAATTAATTATTATTTCACCACTGGAAAGTGTAGTTTCTCTAGATGAACATAATGCTATAATGTTATTACAGTAACTTGTGATATAATATAATATAATATAATATAATATAATATAATATAATATAATATAATATAATATAATATAATATAATATGCAATATTATATTATATAATTTAAGTTATTTGAAGGGTTCAGTACCATAGTGGGCCAAGCGCCATTTACTGGATACGTAGAAAACAAGGGTTAGAATTAAGTTATTACCATAATTCAATGGAAACCTATAACAAGTAAAATAAACTGCCCGTGTCTCACGTCCTGAACCGAGAGCTCCCTAGTACTTATAACCACGCCTCTTAGGTTTGCTCGGACCGGCAGGGCAGGTGCAGCGTGTGGCACGGCAGCATATTACATGTGCTGAAAACATTATCCTATGCCAGTGCAGGGGTCTTTTCTGTTTAGAATACTGGATACTCTAATCGTGGTTACCACTATCGCTATTATCTCTGATGGCGATGGCGATGTAAGTACACACTAGACCCCTCTTCGTTCAGTCTAGACAATTGCAGAATGGACCTAGAGCAGCATTTCTCAAAGAATGTTCCGGGGTTCCGTGAGCCTATATGATTTTAAATTTTATTTTATACTTTTTTTACTTGGTTATTTAACTACATTGTATCAACTACTAGGTTATTTTGCATCGATGGGATTGATGATAGCGAAATGGTATTTGGCGAGTTGAGGTCGGGGATTCGCCAAAGATTACATGACATTCGCTTACGGTTGGGGAAAACCTCGGGAAAAATCGAACCAGGTAATCAGCCCAAGAGGGAATCGAACCCAAGCCCGAGCGCAACTCTGGATCGATAGGCAAGCGCCTTAGCCGACTGGGCTGCTCCGGTGGCTATTTTATACTTAGTGGATACTATAAAAATATATAAATGTTACGAAAATATGAATCAATAATAACATGAAACCACCCATAATAATAATAATAATAATAATAATAATAATAATAATAATAATAATAATAATAATCCAATAATATGCGTAATAATAATATTCCAATAATATGCGTAATAACAATATGTTTAGGCCTAATGAACATCTAAAACGGAAAATGATACTTATCACTTTCATAACTGGATTCTCTGCGTATGTGTCCATTAAAACAAAATACCGAAAAGACAAAATGCAGCATATATGAGACTACAACTTTCCGCCATAAAACCAGATTGCAGGTTTAGAAAGCAAATACATTCGTCCCACTGAACAGAATTATTGAGATACTAGCTCTCACTTGTCTCTTAACTATGAAATACTAATAAAATATAATAAGGATTCAGCAGTTACACTTTTTTGATTAAAAGGGGTTTCGCGGTGGAAAAACGTTTGAGGAACACTGCCATAGAGGAAAGAGTTTACGGATGTGTGCACATGACAACCGTAATCGCCATTAGGTCGATAATCTCAAGTAGAGACTGTAGCCTAGTCTACCACTGGTATTAGTGTTTAGTTACAGGAATTGATGAGTAGGACATAATTTGTTTTGTGAGGGGACAGCCTATACATTCGCTTGTCCATGGCTGATCTTGCTCCATAGCTGACGAAAGGAATCCTGAAAAGGCCGATGTGTTGAACATAGGATAGTAGGCACATGCGGTACCTAGGAACTCCCACTCATCCCCTCTGCGTCTCGCCCCGCAAAGAAACAGCTCAGGAAGTGAGGCACGGGCTTTATTACACATTAAATCTAAATGATGTCAATCTTCATTAAACTGTGGTTGCATGTAATAAAAATTAAGATACATGTTAAATTAATTGTCATTGCACCAAATGAGTGCCTCTGGACCAAAATGATCGCATTTTAATTATTTGGATGCAATTTAAATTAAGTAACATATTAAACGATTTATCCTTCTATCAAACACGAATGTTCCCTGGATCAAATGTCCTATTTTAATTATGTAATTACTTTATATTTATTTCTAACGGGTGCAGCGGAGCGCACGGGTATGGCTAGTATAATATAATTATGTTGTACGTAGCAAGATCGATTATTCAATTGATAGGATATTTTATGAGGTTGTCATGACTGAGATATCTATTGTCAATTGCTTTTATTTTTTAGTAGGCCTTGACTGACGAGTATATAAGGACTGGCGCTCTTAGTGGTGGAGGTCGGGGTTCGGGATGGCTCACAAGCAACAAGTTATACTAAATATATTTAGGATTAGTGTAAAACTGGCCTATACCTCCTATAGTGGGCGGGACATTAGTAACATTCACCGGAAACTGGCCTGATCGGGATGCTACAAACTTGAGAATTGTTTGGGAAAATTTAAAGAAGGGTTCTAGAAAGGCATCAGCGGAAATCAAGATGGAAGCATTGGAAACAGGTAGAGGCACAAGTAAGGTTATTACAGATGATCCTATCCTTGAAAGGGCAATAGAACTTATTCGGCCTTCAGTAGAGGAACTGAAAAACCCATACGACGATGACAGTGAACCGTTAGATATTGTAGTTGTTAATAATGGTGATACAATTGTGCTGACAGAAGGATCTGCGGAAATAAGTAGTAATTTTGAGATTCATCCAACGCAATTCAATTGGGGTCAATATACACCAAATATGCTTAAGTCTCCCAAGCATCCAGCCCTACAATCGACTGTGACTGCAAGCGGCAGTGGAGCCGCCGACGGCGCTAATGTTCAACCCATAAAAAACTGCTCCACTGAAGCTACATGTGAAGTTGCCTGTGACGACTCGGTCAATGTCAGTGTTACAGCTCCTTCAACTTCTTCAAAAAATGTTCCCCCAACTGGACTACACGCAGAAGACCGATGCTTAGCAAGTCAGAAGAGCCCTTAGTAAAAATCCACAAGTTGAAGGCTGAGGCAATAATGAAGAGCATTGAACAAGCAAAACAAGAACACTTGTGGAACAAGGAGCTTCACTCTCTTCGACTAGAGCAGGAAAAATGAAAACTCGAAATTGAAAGAGTAAAACTTGAAAGAGAAAATGAACTACTCAAACACGAGAAAATGAAAACTGAAATATTACAGAATTGAACCATGAAAAAAATTAAATTATTTCTTATGATTTGTAATATAACAACTATGTGTAAGAAAAAAATAGACAACATTTATGCAAGACCTTTTAATAATGTAAAATGCTGTGCAGCTACTGTGGTAGGAGAATTCTAAAGTAGGTACCAATTATTGTTCGTCTCACTAGATTGTCGCGGCGAGATATAGGCCTATTTTGCTGATACAATCGTCCATCAATCTGCCCTTCTCCTAAGAGTTCAGCCCATGGTGCAGGTAACTGTAGATGTGGATCGTCCTGAGGTAATTCTTCTCCAGCTCGACGAATAATATTATGCAGTAACGCTGTAGCAGTTATCACGGCAAACGTATGATCTAATGTCACATTCATCCCCAAAGCAAGATCCGGAAATCTTCGCTTCCATAAGCCAAACGCTCTCCCTATTACATTTCTTGATCTGATTTGCGATTCATTATAGAGATTCTCTGCCGGTGTATGATCTGTATCCAGAAGAGGCATTAGGTAAGATCTACAGGGGTAGCCTGCATCTACTAGTAACACTGAATCCCCGTAGATCCCCCGTTCGAACCTGGCTCTTTGTAAAAAATTATTGAAAATGGTACTATCGTGACTACTACCTGGCCATCTAGCCACTATGTCGCTAAATTCCATATTAGCATTACATATTGCTTGTACATTTAGCGAAAAGTAAGTCTTCCTGTTTCGGAAGAGTTCCGCATTTATTACCTCCAGGGGATTGTATCCTAATATGGGTACAGTCCATTGCTCCTATTACTTTTGGAAATCTGGCTATGTTGTAAAAACTCATCTGCGTTTGAAGTAAAGATTGAGGTGTTTGTGGAAGATTAATATATTGGTATCGTAAACCACATATGGCACTGCTGATTCTATGTACAATTCGGGAAGATGTAGACTGACTCACACCAGCGTAATCTGCAACGCTGAGTTGGTCACCTCCAGTATCGTAAAATCTTTGTGCTAGTAGCAGCTGATTTATGGGCGATACAGCTTGATTCCTAAAATGGGAGTAACGTAACTCCTATGTAATTTTAATTTTCTTAATTTTATGAAAAAATATAAAGATACATAGCCAACCACGATGCCTGTCAATACGATAGTTAGTATTAGAGGCCGGCAAACTGTCGATCAGGCTTGCCCATGACTGTTTACTTCCGTGAGCGGGCTTAAGGTTGACGCTCACTGGCACGAACGGACCGGAACGGAAATATTCTGCGAGAGACGTATGCATATATTTTAAACGGCAAACGCTCACTTGTCCGAACGGAAGCAACCGGCTGCCGGTCCTGACGGACAGGGTTCTCGCGACACGACCCTAGCGGAATTTCCGATGACGATCGTCAGCATTCGTATGTCTTCGCTGGTCTTCGGAGAAAAGTGTGTTGGCTATTCTCAGTACTTTCCCACTCAACATGTGCTGGTGCATTGTCCAGACAGATTATTCTTAAAATGGGTGATGAAAAGTTAATTTTAACAGTGCTAATCACGCTTCTGTGCTGATTGGCCTTCGAAATGTAATGTTTCCCTTCTTTATTTCAGGTGCTAATAACAGATGCAGTTTTAAACATTTTTCTTCGTTCATACGAAAGTACTAAAAAAAACCATTACTCGATTTTTACACAAATGTGGGAAAAGATGGTTAAATTAATCAAAACACTTTTTTATAATGTTATGACTAGAGCCCGGAATGTATGTAATTACATATTCCGTTTCTACATTGTAGCTATAAGGAAAGCTAAAAGTCCGCGAATCATATTAAATTTAAATTTAAATTTAATTCAAATTTAAATATACAGAATAAATAATATAATTACAAACAAACAAGAGAAATAGAAATAAAATAATACAATCAATATAAAAAAGGAGATACAGTAGTATTAACAAAATTTGAGACCGAATGAGCAGCGCTCGTGTTCGGTCGCAGTTCAGATATAATATTAATAGGCCTATAAGAGAATATAAAATAAAATCTATACTAATAATAAATCTGTAGCCGAAATTTGTCTGGTAATTTTCGATTTTCCAAAAATAATTGGTCCTAACATATATAATTAACCACCCTGAAACCGAAAATCGCTTTTTTGAAATTTTTGTTTGTATGTCTGTCTGTCTGTCTGTCTGTATGTTTGTTACCTTTTCACGCAATAATGGCTGAACGGATTTCGATGAAAATTGGAATATAAATTAAGTTCGTTGTAACTTAGATTATAGGCTATATGGCATTCAAAATACATTATTTAAAAGGGGGATTATAAGGGGGCCTGAACTAAATAAATCGAAATATCTCGCTTATTATTGATTTTTGTGAAAAATGTTACATAACAAAAGTTTCTTTAAAACTAATTTGCGATAAGTTTTATTCCTTGAAAAATTTTGATAGGACTGATATTTAATGAGATAAATGTGTTTTAAAATTAAAATCTGTCATCTAAGGCCGTGTAATGAATTAAAAAACAAATGACTTCGTCTATAAGGGGCCTTGGACAGCAACAATCGAAAGCTATTAAACATAGCCTACAGACAATGTTTCTGTGCTTGCATGAAGTAATATCAGAAGCTAAATTAACCGATTTGTATAATTAATTATTATTTCACCATTGGAAAGTGTAGTTTCTCTAGATGGACATAATGCTATAATGTTATTACAGTAACGTCTTAGTAAATCGAGGACAGGTAAGATTAAAATAGCTTCTTATGCACAGAAAATTTGATAGGCTATTTTGTACATTCGTTTTCTGTATTTCTTAAAATAATATTTATGTACACTCATTTTAATCTCAGAGAATTAACGAACAACGAGAGTGTATTGATTTAGTGTGCAGTATTAGTACGTTAGCTTAGCAATCCATTATTTTATAATTCAAATTTTAACTATGCTCAATTGAATCGTGTTAAAATACATAAAATATATATGCAATAAATGCAATGCAAAAAAAAATTGGGTAATGAGCGAAGCAGATTATCTTGCGCTGTTGTAAAAGTTGTTCCCTGGATCAAACGTCCTATTTTAATTATGTAATTACTTTATATTTATTTCTAACGGGTGCAGCGGAGCGCACGGGTACGGCTAGTAGGAAATAAAATTAAAATTGCAGTTACAGAAATTATATAATACAATATTAATATAAGAGAAATATAGAAAATAAAAAATAATAATAATAATAAACAAGTAAAATAAAATAGGAAATAAAATCTAAATTACAGCGGCAATGGAATTATATAATATAATATTAACACTAGAGAAGAATAATATCGCACGTGAAAAGTAGAACAATATATATATATATATTTCAAAATTATAGAATACAAATGTAATATAGGTTGATTAATTCATACACATAGGCTATAAATTTATTTAATCAAATTGAAGACATTAACACGTTTCTAATTTTCTTGTTATATGTTAGTGGGTTACATGTTAGAAGTTCTGGGTGTAATTTAGTTAAAACATTGTACAACCGAGGGCCAAAATTAATGCTATGCTTTAGACCAGCAAATGTGAGACATTTAGGTTCTACTAATGTTGAATTAATATTTCATCTTGTGTCATAATTGTGTGTCTGTAATACAAACTTATTACGATTTTTATGATAAAATTTTAACAGTGTATACTTATAAATTTGTTCAGTATTAAATACAATAAATTCAGAATAAATTAATTTAGTTGGATAAGCGAAACGTTTCTTCAAACAAATTTTAATTATTCGTTTTTGTAGTAAATTTAACGGACTAAGATTAATTTTTGTACTTCCACCCCAAACAATTATACCATATTGAATGATAGACTAAATAATGGCCAAATAAACGTTTCGGAGAACTCTAATGGGTAAGTAGCATCGAAGATTAACGAAAGGGATCATTATTCCGAAGTTTTAAATGTTTTTACATATTTTGGTGCACAATAAATATTTTGGCATATATTATATATTTTTACATATTTTGAAGGATATTGCATATTTTGAAAGAATATATACATTTTTTCACCAATTTTCTCTCTACGTAATGCTTAAGTTATTTTTTAAAATTGTTTATAAAGCTTATCCCTTCGTCTCTAGTGCATAAATATAATTTAATAATTGAAAATAATAACGTATTGTGTCAAAAAATGGACATCTCCTTGCAATGCTAATAGTTTGTAGGCTATATCCCTTGAGAAGTAACGGTAAAGTAGGTACAAATACCAATGCGAATGGTGGGTCATTGTACTGCTAACGTAGTGAAGGAAAGAATGAAAATTATCCTGTGGGTATGATCGTTTCGCACAAACACCCCCAATCAGTTGCTCTGAAAAAAACAATAGTTTTTTCAGTTTTTTTTAAGAAACTTATTTTGACATCAGGTAATACAAGTAGCAAGCCTACTGCCATTCGCATCCAAGTTAAAAGACTGGATTTCAATTGACGATTCCTTTATTAAAATGGTAAAATCGTGCAGTGCAAAGTGCGTGACAAACGCGTTGGTGCTCCATGAAGTCTCAATTAGAACAGCATTTAAAAATTGGACTTCATGTGAGAAATAAAAAACGTGCTCCGTCGAAAAGAAACAAGTTCCTCTTACACAAGTGGTGCTGAAACAATCGTCTTCTACAAGTGATTTTAATAAAACTTTGTGCATGGTAATTGTTGCTGCAAACATACAGCGGTATAAACTTGGAGTTCCAAAGTTCCAAGCATTCCCACGCAAATACTGCAACTTCAATATTTCGTATGAATCAACATTCCGGAAAAAATATTTGAACTCCTGCTACACTGACACAATGGAAACGATTAGAGATGGACTTGATGATTCCTACGTATGGGTTGCTGTTGACGAGACGATCAATAACCGCAGAAAATATGTAAAAATATTTAATTATTAATTGCGCCTCCAAACAATGAGGTTCAATCACATGTGCACCTGTAATTTTTTATTAGTGTGCAAAAATACATCTAATAAAGCTTAGATTTTAAATTACCAACGTTTTTTTTTATTTATTACATATTTATCTACATATTTCGTCATTTTTAGCTTCATATTTATGTAGTCTACATAGTTCTCATTTTCACATTACATAAAATCCGGGCTCTAGTTATGGACCCATATTTTCTTTTTTCTTTTCTTTTTTTCTTCCTCATCAGCTAAAGACTCAGTAAAATAAAATAATCTTCGGAACTACTATCCCACTCCATGTTTAAACCAGACTACCTGTCGACTGGTATCGGAATATTCCGAGCAGTGAGCGTCAGAGCTTCCGCGGAAGACGGACTGCTGTAGATTTCCGTTCCGGTCGGTTCGTGCCAGTGAGCGTCAACCTTTACGCTTCGTAACGTTCGCCCGCCTGCAACGTTCCCTCTCAAGCAGGCAGGCAGTGTGGTTGCACGTGACTCCCAAAGAATCCTAAGAGTGACCCGAAAGGCCTGTTGGGTTGCGTGACCTGCAGCAGACTGCTGCTTTCAGATGCATGATAAATATGAACCAAGTCATTCAAACCTGACAAGAAGCCTATAGATATAGATAAACTAATGAAAACTTAATTTGTTGTCTTCTGAAACGTACCGTTAATAAAGACAAAGAAAACTATTTCTCGTCAACATAATATCCATTAAATGCCAACAGTTATTATAAATTACTTGCACTTTCCTTTTCATCGTAGTAATATAAATTTAATGCAAACCATTCAAACTTTCAGCTACATAAATAAAAAGAAATCTGTCCCTTAGAATTTAAATAGCAAATCAATATTCTGAAGAACGAAAAACTTGTATACAGTTTACAGGTATTCATGAGGCTTTTAATTGTTCATAAGGAAAAAGTTAGAATGAAATATTTTTCTATAATAGTTGTTGATATTCATAATAATTGTTAGGTACCAATATCTTTTCAACATATTTCTCCTCTCCTCTCCTCTCCTCTCCTCTCCTCTCCTCTCCTCTCCTCTCCTCTCCTCTCCCCTCCCCTCTACTCTCCTCTCCTCTCTTCTCCTCTCATCTCCCCTCCCCTCTCTCCCCTCTCCCCTTCTCTTCTCTTCTCTTCTCTTCTCTTCTCTTCTCTTCTCTTCTCTTCTCTTCTCTTCTCTTCTCTTCTCTTCTCTTCTCTTCTAGTTACAAGTTACGAAATGTTACTACTTTTTTGAGTCAGATGCACTTTGCAGGAATATGAAGTGTATAATATTAGCTTATTACTTTATGAATTCTGTAGCGCAATAAATCGTAAAACTGTGTTTCTTTAATCAAGAAATATCTGCCGTGTTGGACCATAAGATAAAGATTTTTTGAAGTGACTAAATAGCCAACGAACTTAGGTTTCAAACTAGTACTGTTTCATCTTAACCAGCGCAGACTGGCTTCCGTGAATGCAAGTCACTCTACCTTATAATACGAGCAAACAGGCAGACTTTCTTGGGTCCCGCCTGGACTGGACCTATAAAACCCGGGCTCAATGGGTTCAGGCTAAAAGTTAACTTGCTTTATAGCGTCACCTGAACCCAAGCCTGACGGCAACCGGGTACGGGCGTGAGTCTTGTGTGATTTGGCGGTCTCTAATTAGTATGCATGTATATGCGCGTGTGTGTATTTATAGCACTAACTTATAGGTATATACAATAAATAAATTGGGTAACTACAGAGAGAGGAAGCGAAAAGTTACCGCACTATGCAGAAGACGTCGGGGAACAGATTGTCCGCAATCCATTGCTCGACTCACCGGTCAGCTGTAGCAGCGCGGGCGGGCCAGGCGTTCAGTTTTATTACGGTAGGCCTAAAATTCCAAGTGGTGAGGATCGCGTGTGTGGACAGCGGGAAGCGTATGGAGTGTTTAGTTGACAAGTGGAGTGTTTGTTAAGTGCAATTTATTACGTAGTGTTGCATTACTACACTTGTTATTGAACATTGTTTGTGTTCGCTGTCAGTATGGTGACGTATAATTTTGTACAACGAATATTTCTAGTCGAGACATTTCTTCTAAAAATAAATCGTATGATTGTACTGTTCGCAAATTTCTACATCAGTTTCGTGACGCTGCAATGCCTTCGAGACAATACATAACCAAGTTATTCAGAAAATGGCGAGAAACAGGGTTTGTTTTAAACAAAGAGGGTATTAACAGAGTAGAAGATTGCAGATATTCAAGCAAGAATTGAAACCATCCCGAGGAAATCTTCGCGCTGATAGAATGGAATCAGACGAGTGATATCTGGAATTTCAGAGGTGGAGATACAATGAGTGTTTCGGAATTTTTTAACACAATGCAACGTTCGTATCGAGAAAGCTGGACATCATTTTCAACAGCTGCTTTGATGAAAGGTAAGATTTTTCAACTTCATTCATTCCTTAGGTAACTCTTAACTAATAATTTGGGTCCACCGTAATGAAACTGAATGCTCGGCCCGCACGCGCTGCTACAGCTGATCGGCGAGTCGAGCAATGGATTGCTTGCAGTCTGTTCCCCGACGTCCCCTGTAAAGTGCGGTCATTTTTGCTTCCTCTCTCTGGTATAAACAATAGGTATTATAGAGAATTCAGCTTACTTATTTGTTGTAAATTCCAGTTTATGTTCTATAATTGATAAGACTGATAAAGCTGAAGTTTTAGATAATCTAAAATGTGTTTCAAAATCTGAGTCATCGTAGTCCTGGATGTATGTGGCGCGTTCTTTTAGCCACCTAGGACGTCGACTTTTGTACTCTTGGCCATATTCCTCATCACTGTCATTTTCCCTTTCATCAATTAAATATTCCAGTCGTTTACGCGCCATATTGTTATTCCGATTATCTCAGTTTTTCCTATTTTATCGGCCAACATTTCTCCGGTAAAATTTTAAACCGAGATAATCCCAATTAACCGAGATAATTTTGTTGGTGAATACAAATGTAGCTGTTATTCAAGTTTTTGTAGCTAAAACCCGAGATTAAATTTTTACCGACGTTGGTGAATACGACCCTTGGAAGGATGTTTTTTTTTTTTTACCTTGGGGATTTGGTGAAGTGAATTTTAATGGCAGGCAGAGTAACTATCTCATGCCCCCATGTTTTAGATTGCTACCAGTGCACTTCATTAGAACCATGTACCCAGCTTCGAAGCCGTTAGACCTGTGAACTTACAATATATTTATGTTCCCCTATTATCATAATTCAGGGTTGTTATCTAAGAAATTAGCAAGTTCTTTGTGATAGTAGAAGAGAAAGAGTGGGGGAAGGGAAGTGGTGCGTGGCCCATTTCTTTTAGGGCTCATCCCGACATTTGTCTATTGCTCAAGGGAAACCACGGAAAAACCTAGAGCAGGATGAGATGTCGTGCTGACGACAAGCCAATTGGCTCTAGTGGGGTCGGAATATGTTCAGGTGGGAGGTTTTGGTTTAATCATTATTCAAAGTACAAATACATTAAAGGTACATAAAAAGTGTTTGCAATAAGAACAATGCATCTATGCTGCCAATAACGTGATGACCCTGAAACAGAGAAATAACATTATTAGTGCATTAATAGACTTGTCTGTGTGTAGAGTCAAGTGGTTATTTAGTGTTCAAGTTGGTATTCGTCTTGTACGTTGTCGTTCCAAGCTAGAGGGTGGAGTACGCTCTTAGGTCTTTTATGTTTGTCTAATGCAGGGTTGTAATTTCCTAGTGAAGAAATTAGTGGGTTTGTGCTGCTGTACGACTTGGTGCACGTGCAGAAGGCTTGATTTGAAATATATTCTTGAATTGTCGAAATTTCTAGTTCTTCATGAATCAATCTATCAGGAGTTACTCTAGGAAGTCCTGTGATGAATCTTTAAAATTTTGTTTTGGAAAACTTGTAATTTTTTACGGACTGTAATAGGTGCATGTCCCCAAGCAGGACAAGCATATAGTATTACTGACTTAATTAATGTTTTATACAAAGTTAGAGCTGTGTATATGTTTAGATGTCTACTTTTATTTAATATTGGATTAAGCTCCACCATTCTAGAATTGGAAAGTCTGAGTTTTTGTAGTACATGTTCGGAGAAAGTGAGCCGTCTGTCTAGTGTTACTCCGAGATATTTTACTAAAGTTTTCCACTCGATTTGTGATCCATTTATGGCTAATTTTGTGTGATTTATGCCCGGTCTATTGAATTTATTTCTCCTGCTAAATAATATGGCTTGTGTTTTTAACATATTTAATTTAATTCTCCATCTGAGGAGCCATGGTTCAATGCCACGTAGGTGACCTTGTAGCCTATTAATGGCAACAGTTGGCTTCCACGATGCCGTGAGAAATGCCGAATCGTCCGCGTATAGCGCTAGAATGCTATTGTTGAAATTTTGATGAAAAGGTAGGTCATTAATATAAATTTGGAAAAGTATCGGTGCCAGAATGCTGCCCTGAGGCACTCCAGCGTTAATACCTCGCGACGTGGAGTGCACGTCGTTCAGTTTAACCTGGAACGTTCTGCCCCGAATATAATTGTCCAACAGCTTCACTAGGCGGCAATTTAAATTGTTGTTAATTAATTTATGTATCAAGCCCGCATGCCATACTCTGTCAAAGGCTTGTGTGTAATCTAGGATTATAGCCGCTACTGTTCGATTTAAATTAAATGCTGTGGCAATGAATTCCGTTGTGCGCAGCAATTGCTGTGTGCACGAATGACCTGAACGGAATCCAAACTGTTCGTTTCGGGTTAGATCATTGTTTCCGATTTCGGATTTCAATCTTTTTTGTATGATCTTTTCCGCAACTTTACCTAGAACATTTAGTAGACTAATGGGTCGATAATTACGTGGATCAGATTTATTCTTTCCTGGCTTAGGAATTTGAATAATATGCGAGTGTTTCCAAATGTTAGGAAAATAGCCTATCCGAAAGATAGCGTTTATGATACTTGTAAGCAGTTTAAACGATTTTTGTGATAATTGTTTCAATACTTCAGCCTGTATGCCATCGGGGCCAGGGGCTTTTTTATTTGGCAAGTGTCTAACTTGCCATTTTATCTCGTGAACACTAGCAGGACGGATCAGTGGTGAGTCGTTATTGTTGAGGTCCACGTTTTGTAGGTACGTAGTTGTGTCTTGTGTTATTTTGTCATGTATTTGTCTGTCATATAAGTCACCGTGTGGATGGAAGGAGTTCTCGAGGACTTCCGCGAAAATAGTTGCTTTCTCCTCTGGACTATTGTACGTTGTCCCATTGTGCTGGATGGGAGGGATGTCACTATATGGCTTGGGACTGGTCGTTAGGGTGTTAGTTCGGTTCGGCGTAGGTGGGGTCGGGGCGCACAATAGACCTCACGTCGCGATGCACAGGGATGTTCTTCTCCCGGTCTCAGAGAGAGAGAGGGGGGAGGAGGGAGAAAATCTAATCTTATAAGTTCCCCAACATTTTACTTTTTCCTTAAAGCGTCGTTATGAAAACAACGTTCGTTTCAGTCACTGTAAGTAGTTACTACACTGAACGATCAGGTAATTTCCTTCCAACACATGTGGCTTTATTATAGATGTGAATAATTATACTATTCTTTTATGTTTTAAAAGTTCCCATTTTCTTCTGTAATTTATTAATTAAGTATCGAACAAAAGAAAAAGGAGTTTTCCAAGTTGAACTTTTACTTTTATATAATTTTTCAGTATGCATTTACATTAAATATTATTGGATTAGTAACCAAGTTTAATATTGTTCTTTAGTATATCAGAACCAGGTAACAAATTTTCAGCTTAACTTTTCGGAATTAATAAATACTTTAAGATATTATCACCTTTGTCCTTAATATCTACAGACGTAATGTAGTATGTAATAAATTACAATTTTATTAAAGAATTATGCCCTGTCACATATCTAGTAATTTTATATTTTCAAATCTATTAATGTAACTTAATCCTGGTTTTCATTGTGATCTTTTCCCAGTAGGTCTATCTTTCATAACTAAGTTGATTTTAATTGCTTATGATGTTATCATCAAGTCTTACTATTATAAGTAGGGACTATACTTTGCCCCACGAGGCAACGAGGTTAAGTATTACTGAAATTTTTAAGTGGACCACGTTTTTGCCTATGCTAGCGAAGTATTTTGACTGGCTGCTCACGCGACTTTTATTTGGTCAAGTTGGGCAGAACAGAACATGGACTACTTTATCAATTACACTAATATTTACAATTTAAATTATTTACACTATATATACTACAATGACTTCGCTCAACGAGTTCCCCGGCGCTAACACGGAAGCGGAATGCGGGAGTTAACCATCTCTCTCCGGGAAATTTTGTGTTTGACGCTGTGAGCACTTATCTTAGTTTTCGAAGTGTTGTTCCCCAGCCTCACACCTTGAGAAGAAGTTGTTGGACACTCGCTTTAGTTCTACACTCGTAATGGCATTATTTTCTCCACGAATATTCTCCTTCAGTGCATCGAGAGTGCGAGGGTTGTTCACATACACATTGTCTTTTAACGTGCCCCATAAGTAAAAATCAGACGGATTTAAATCGGGTGAACAAGCAGGCCATAACCCTCGATTAATGATCGATTTCGGCACTGGCGTCCATAGAAATGTTGGCGGTATAAACCGTGGCGTTATCATGCATGAAATGTCCGTGTAACTCTCTTCTTCAGTCAGTTGCTCGAAGAATGGTGTCAGAATTAGTCGAACATACCGGTCTGAATTTATTGTTTCTTCGTAAAAGATCGGTCCTACAATTCTGTTCCACCGACCGCACACCACACTCCGATTTTACTGTCATGTAGGCCTAGAGGAAGTTCATGATAATCGTGTGAATTTTCTTGACTCCAATACCTATTGTTTTGATTATTTACACGCCCTCGTAATGTGAACCCAGCTTCATCTGCAAAAAGATACAAGTCCTGGATCGAGAGAACCGTCGTGAACTGATTGTTGAAACCACATGCAAAATTCTATTCTTGCTTCACAGTCTGGAGGTTCTAAATTGTGCACCTTCCTAATTTTATAAGGCTTTAATTTTAACAGTTTGGTTGCAGTATGAGCTGCTGTTTTAGATATTCCACACTGGGCAGCAAGACGTCTTAAAGATTTTCTAGGTCTAGCTTCTAATCGAGCACCGATTTCGTCTAATTTCTCATCCGTTAGAATACGGCGTTTTCTTTTTCAGGTTTCTTGTTTAGTACAGACCCCGTTTCGCGAAACTTCTTGGCAATTTCATAAATTGTACGTTTACTTGGAGGATGAACTCCTAGAAATTGTCTCACAAGTTTGTGACATCTTCTCCAAGATGAATTTTTAACAAATTTATTGTTTATGAATACCTTTTGTGCGATTGTAAACTCCATGTAATATCACATTCCTACCAGGAATCGAAACTGAATCAGCAGAAACGATACCAATTGAGCCACAACAGAGGACAGTGTCGAATTATAAAATATACACTACACTGAAAAAAGCACGCACACACGACATCACATTCCTACCGGGAATCGAACGTGAATCATCGGCAACGATACCAATTGAGCCAGAACAGAGGACAGTGTCGAATTATAAATTATACACTACACTGAAAAAGCACGCACACAATTTATCACATTCCTACCGGGAATCGAACGTGAATCAGCAGGCACGACACCAATTGAGCCACAACAGAGGACAGTGTCGAATTATAAATTATACACTACACTGAAAAAGCACACGTACACGATATCACATCCCTACCGGGTATCGAACATGAGTCAACAGAAACGATACCAATTGAGCCAGAGCAGAGGATAGTGTCGAATTATAAATTATACACTACACTGAAAAAGCTCGCACACACGATATCACATTCCTATCGGGAATCGAACGTGAATCAGCAGGAACGTTACCAATTGAGCCACAACAGAGGACAGTGTCGAATTATAAATTATACACTACACTGAAAAAGCACGCACACACGATATCACATTCCTATCGGGAATCGAACGTGAATCAGCGGCAACGATACCAATTGAGCCACAGCAGAGGACAGTGTCGAATTATAAATTATACACTAGACTGAAAAAGCACACGTACACGATATCACAATCATACAGGGAATCGAACGTGAATCAGCAGGAACGATACCAATTGAGCCACAGCACAGGACAGTGTCGAATTATAAATTATACACTACACTGAAAAAGCACACGTACACGATATCACAATCCTACCGGGAATCGAACGTGAATCAGCAGGAACGATACCAATTGAGCCACAGCACAGGACAGTGTCGAATTATAAATTATACACTACACTGAAAAAGCACGCACACACGGTATTTTACGTTATCCGATCTGTACTGGAGACGGGTTGTTGAATGAAGAAGCGAGTGATCTAACGCCACGAGGTGACCAATATCCGCCGTAAGGTACAGCGAGGTCACGCAGATACGTCAAGTTGATTTTGCGTATAACATTTTAAGGGTACACTCTGTAGAATACATTATTTTTACTATTTAAACTACCATAAAGAATGTAGCCTACTTTGATCACACATTATTTTCACTTTTATGTTCAATGTTGTGTATTGTAATGCAAGATATAGTCCACACCTGTGGAGTAACGGCTAGCACGTCTGGCCGCGAAACCAGGTGGCCCGCGTTCGATTCCCGGTCGGAGCAAATTACCTGGTTGAGGTTTTTTCCGGGTTTTTCCCTCAGCCCAATATGAGCAAATGCTGGGTAACTTTCGGTACTGGACCCCGGACTCATTTCACCGGCATTAACACCTTCATCTCATTCAGATGCTAAATAACCTAAGCTGTTGATAAAGCAACCTAAAATAACCTAGTAAAATAAATTAAAAGTGCAAGATATTTCATTTAATAATTCTATATGTTACTTATTTCGCAAATAGTGTACAATAGTGTAAATAATATTTGATCAATGTCAGCCTACTTTCTTTTAATAGTGTTAATAGTAAAAATAGCGTATTCTAGTGTAGGCTTACATAGTGTAAAGTGAATGTCAGATAACTAACTACTTTCAAAAGCCAATTCTCAGAAAGACTGCTTTTCGTCTCTAAAATATGATCTTGCTTCAGATATTTCTTTTGTATAACATGATTTTTATTTTTAATATAAGCCTATCAATTCTTCTTCATTATGTTAACCATTCCAATGCATTGCTTCAAATTGTCCTATTTAAGTTAACATTAAATTGTAATTCTTTAACTCTTTGAATTACGGTACATGTATCTATACATATCTACTTTTTTCTCTTACTTTATTGTGATTATATATATATATATATATATATATATATCGACATGATAGCCGTCCAAATCTTGGATTTTAAATATCGGCATCCTAATCAATTCAATGAACAAAAAAGAAAATGTAAATTAATGTTAAAATAGTACATTATGCAACGAGCCTATAATGATAGTAATTAAGACGCAAGTATGGATGTTTATGAAACGAGCGCAAGCGAGCGTCTTAATTACAATTATAGGCAAGTTTCATACGACTTTTTATGCTCGACCATATTTCTAACTTGAAATTATTCAGATGTATACATTTTATTTGCATCTGACAAGATCGGAAGTGACCTTGTTCTAGGTCGTGAATTGTGAGATGTGCGCAGAAGCGAAAGTATTGATTTTTTCCGAGGAACAATAATGTCACTGACCTTGATGTAATCCCGTTAAACTTGATGCAACCTTGATTATTGAATTCGACATTGAAAAACGAGATGACAATTTGAATTTTTTTGAATATTATTTACAATTAAAGCTAATTATTATAGTAACAGAACATAACCTTCTGCGACAGTATTGGATTTCCAGCCTCCGTGACTTTTCGCTAATTCTCTTTCGATTGCATATCCGAGAATAATCGATACTTGCGGTTTTATAACGGTACAAAGCTGACTTGTCATTGGCTGAACACCTGTAAGCTGAGTTGTCATTGGCTGAAAACACCTGTACTTTAATGAGTAGGTGTACTTTAATGACATGCATTAAAGGACTGCTACCAGGTGTATAATTACTACATTTCGGCGTGGTCGAGTATAAAATACATAATGAAATTAAAAAAGAAATAATATTCTGCGGCAAGTTGTGGTAGCTATCCAAACGATAAAAATTTATTGAAAATAAATAATATACATTGAATATTATAAAGATTATTATTATTATTATTATTATTATTGTTATTATACTGCAGAAATTCTTCGCCGGAATTAGTTATCTAATGACGCCAGGGACTGCCGGACTTTATCACAATTCAAAATTAAATTGGAAACTTTTGTCTTATTTAATGCTTTTTAGGTATTGCTAGAAGAGTTTTTTTTTATTTTTTTTTACTCTAGATTAAAATTGCAAGTTGCAATTGCAACCACTCATCGATTCTCTTGCGAATACTGAATCGACGTTTATATTCTAAGATAGAAGAACAGTTGGAAGAGAGCAGTTAGGCTTCAGGAAGGTAAAAGGTATGAGAGACGCAATTGGAGTGCTACGGACAATCGGCGGAAGATACCTAGAGAAGAATAAAGAAGTGTATGTGGTATTTGTAGGCCTAGAAAATGCTTTTGACAGAGTGGATTGGAATAAACTGATGGGGATCCTAAAGAAAATTGGCGTGGATTGGAAAGAGAGAAGACTGTTCAGTAATCGTTATATGAAACAACGAGTTAAAGTCAGGATAGGAAAA